>NW_018020648.1:410583-480462 GCF_002006095.1 Pseudomyrmex gracilis
ATATGTATACATACATATATGCATATATATGTATATATATATATATATATATATATATATATTTACGCATTTATATTAAAAAAAATATTTAAGTTGAAACATGTAACGTACGAATTTCAGAGAATTTAGAGGAGAAAAGTGAGGAAGACATCTCGGTTTCGAGCGTAAAATAAAAGGAGATTTACGACGTAAAGATATATTATCGCAGAAAAGGCGAACTGGCGCTCGTAACACTTGAAAAAATAAAATAAAAGTCAACGAGACATGTAAGATGAGATCGCCGTGTAAAATGTTATGTGATAGTAAAACCAAAAAAAACAAAAAAAAAAAAAAACTATCGGGTGCACTTTTTTGTATACATTGAGAGTTCAAGATGTGTTCCCGGTGTTTTTCACGTAAGCGCACGGAAAATAATATACGTAAATATGCGTGAAATGAGACACGGACGTAACATCCACGGGTTTTGCGTTACAGGAAGAGCCGGCCTTATCCGTGCGGATCTAATTGTTGCGCGCCAGTCGGGGCCGAATGATGGTTAGCGGGTCGTTCACCACACCCACGTCGAACACATCGGCCAATATGTGATATGAGTGCGGAAGAATCGAACGACGTTGCGTAACATTCGAAATTGGAAAGCGACCGCGTGGGCGCGGAGCGACGTCTTTTTTGAGAAAATATTACAGCTCGCACACACTTTAATTTTTTTTTTTAATATTTTATATTCTATGAGAGACAAAGGCTTATTTAAATCACGAGAAATGATAATCGTCAATCTTAAATCACAGAATTCGCGAAGATATTCTCAATTTTTAATAAGAAAAGATAAATCCTTCGATCCTTCTCTGGAATTCTCACAAATAACATCTAATATAAAATTAACATAAAATAAATTAAATTAAATTAAAATTTACAAATCAAAACGCAATAAAAATTATTGCGCAAGTTACGATTCACATTTAACAAATTATTCTCCGTGACTGTCGAAAATTATACGACGAGAGCGTGAAGAGAGACGATATGATAAAAATAAACGAGTATAAGAGTCCTTGAAATGTCCCTTTATTCAATACAGATAGCTCTGTATAATTTAGCGATAACCAAAGAATACAGAGAAAACAGAGAGAGAGAGAGAGAGAAAGAGAGGAAGAGAGAAGGAAGCTTGAGAAATATACACGCGGAGTTTCGATAAGCCTTCAATTTGCAATTGTAATTACGCAGCGCGCAGTGTGCACTTGTGTCGCGCACTTCTTCTGCCGCAGCTGTTTGCAAATCTTTCTGGACAATTTGCGACACGCAGCCAACCTTCCCTTTGACAAGTCAAGACGGTGCGCGCTGCGGTCTATTTGCATTATATCGAGCTACCTTGTTCGCGCATTAAACTTCATTGACCCAGTAGTGACCACCGGGTCGTTTACCATAGCGTTCACAACACCTCTCTCTAAGGTTATCGATGCGCGCCGACCAGGTAGTCCGTATATAAAAGCACGATTATAGAAGGTACACACATTACACACACATAGACACACACACACACGTTGGCGCCATCCTTAGAAGCTGAGAAACACAGCGAGTCGTGATGTTATCGCGCAAAATGTTGCCCGGATCAATCAATCTCGTCGACACAAAGGCTAATTATTTTTATCTCGCGGAAGTGGCTGTTGAAAATAAAAATCCGCGCCTTTAATAAGTAAACGACGTGTCGTGTGAGTATCGAACGTGTCACAGCGTTTTAAAACCTTTGGCACAAACGTTTGGGTCTAAGGAAAGACGCAAAGACGTTCTGGCTGAGATAATTTGGACGAGAAAAATGTTCGAGATTATTAATCTCGAATTAATATTCGTTATTTCTCTCTCTCTCTCTCTCTCTCTCTCTCTCTCTCTCTTTCTCTCTCTTGAGAAAACTTTTTATTGTGGGCGTGTGTTGCATTGCGAGCGCATCAATTATTTACACGCGAATAAAAGACTCACTACAGTTTCTTAAAGATTAATTATCACGATTGGCTTGACTAATTTTTTGAGGCAGATTGCATCGCGTTTCTCGATTAATCTTCTGATTAATTCACACAGTAAAAACACACGAAACATACGCGTTTCTTTTTTTCATAACGATGGCTGATGCTATCTACGGAAGATGTGAAAAATGAATTACAATTCGGAACATTATATGCGTGTGTAAATATGCATGTATCTTGCGTCCAGATTAGTTTAAAAATAAAAAAAAACACTGAAAAGTGTTTTACAAAATATCAACCGCGAAAGCTGTGGGGAAAACATAAGCCGGGGATTAAAAAATTTTAAAAATGTTTCAATCAAACCATCGTATTTTTAAATATTTTAATATTGTTTTAAATATTTAAAATAGTTTTGAAAATTTTTAATCTATATTTTATTAAATAACAAAATTATCGAAGCTAAGAGAATCGAAATTGAATTCTTTATCGAAAACGACGGGGTGCGAGAAAACAGACGAAATTCTGCAAAAAAAAAAAAGCCTTTGTGAAATCCCGTTTTACGCGACCTCAGATACAACCTGAAATCGTAAAATCCATTTCCTTCTCTTATACCGCCGTTTATTAGGAATTATTCGTCGGAAATTGGTCGAACGAATCCGACGGTTCCGTACAAATCTCATTCGCAGTTGGGGTTGGAAAACGTAAAGGGATCCCCGAACGGATTACGGATCGACTTGAACTCTCGGGAAGAAGATACGCTGAGAGGAAGGAGGTTACTTTTCACACGGATTCAGCGCGAATATATGCGAGAGCTTATACGTTTTTCCGCTATACGATATTACGTTTTCCGCGCCGACAAGTCAGATCCATATCCCGCTTTATTGAAACCGCAAAATGTTATTTATTATTATTATTATTTGACGATCGTATAAGAATCAACAATTTTCCGAGATGGCGTTAAGGATTAAATTTATCCTATTTGCTATTTCGTGTTCTAGGGTCTTGACAATGTAAGCTCGGCGACCCTCAGGCCCTTTAACTCGGACATCAACACGCCGAGGATCGACAGCTACAGGTTCTCCATGGCGAATCTCGAAGGTAAGCTCGCACATTATCCTCTCGATCTCGAAGACAAGATGGGAGATCGATCTCACTTTTCATCTCGCGGAAAAGTCAATCGATCTTTCGCCGTTACGCGGAACGCGAAAAGTCGCTTTAAACGACGTGTGACGACCACTCGAATCGTCCGACTATTTTCAACGCCGCTTTTTTTTCCACGTTTTATTTTCCCATCGAGCGCGGAGATGATGGATGCTCGCTCACGTATTTTGCTCCCGCGATCGATTGGAGATACAACGCGAGTCCGACACGAAGAAGAAATCCCAGCTCTCGTCGGGATGATATTCTCGCGCGTGACGCACGGTTTTATTGGTATATTCGCTCGCTTTCTCCGGAGTTTCGCGCGCCCCGGTCGCCGTCTCCCGCGGTGCGTAAATTTTTCAGGAGCTCCTACGCGGATTTCGTTCCGAGAAAAACATTAATCGCGGCCGCGAGAAGATCGATTGCGAGACGACTAACAAGACGCGATACATATCTCCTTGTCTTAAAAATTTATTTCGCCCATTTGTTTCCGGTTTACGTGACCACGACCAATCCCCGGCTTCATTTCGCCACTTTCGGCCGGTGATAAAACAAATTTTAATACCTCGAGCAATATCGCGGGGGATGCAGATCCCCATAAAAATGTTGCCTGTATAATTGATGTATTTTGTTGAAACAAACCTTCTTCGAGGTTTAGCAAAATTTATTCCGTCATTTATCTGAAACGGATGAGAAGAAGACGATTTTTTTTTTTTTTGTACGAATTGAACCAGAGGTTTTCAACATCTGTCGAACCCACCGAGATACACGTGTCGCATATCTCTACGCTGCAAACAAGAAAAAGTTTATTTTTTGTATTACAAATTTTCAACTTCAATTTTTTGTACTACACAAAAATTTTAAAATTTATACAAACTACCACAACACAGGCACGTGCTACGCTCACGCTGTTATTATTTTTATTTTAACGTGTTGTGTTAGAGTTTGTATTGAACACAACTTGTTACCGTGATGACAGTATATACATTCTACAAACCATATAATATACATGATGTACATATGAGAGATGCCAGAAATAAAGCATGACAATTAAAAATAACTCGAAAAAGAGAGAGAGGAAAAAGTAGAAAAACAACATGTGACTAAAGTCACGTGTCTTTAAAAACGTGACTAAAGTAAGGTCACGTAACAAGGAAAAGAGTAAAAAAGAGAATATTATATATATTATATATAATCTATATGTATATATAATATACGTATACTGTAATCACGTGACCAAGGTTAGTGACCTCAGCGTAGTCGCGTGACCGAGGTCAATGACCTCAGCGCACTCACGTGACTGAGGTCAGTGACTTTATCGTAGTATATACATATATAATACATATAATACTATATAAGGTATAATATTATAAATATATAATAAATTATAATATATATATAATATATATTATATAATAAAAATATATATTATAAAAATATATTATATAAAAAATTTTTTTAAATTGCAAATTTTTTAAATTGCCTTGTTACATTTACTGTGTAAGTTGGACCATCGTCTCAGTACTCTCAAAGTTTCTAGACAGTTTAAACGGCGCGTAATCTATTTTCTCTTTTCGGAACGTGGTACGAAGTACGACTAACAAAGTTTGAAGTACGACGTTGCGTATTTGTTTCATTTGCGATTTATGCGCGGCGTAATGCAAACGTATTTCTCGCTTCTATTTATCCTAGATATTTATGAATATTATATTTTATATACGACTTCTCGCGTGTGTAGAGCTCGTGTTTCTACGAATATTTCCTGCCTCCTCATTATACGCACGCGGTCGTGATTCTCCCTCTCGTTTTCTCCGTTTCTCGTACCTGATCCTCGCGCCCACGCGCGAGCATAACCGCGCGAAACGCGATTACAAGAGAAACAGGCGGGCTCCGGGAAGGTTCTTGAAGGATTCGTGCGCGCAACTTTATAGCGGGATCTCTCTTTCTCTTCTCTCTTGTCGTACTTGTTTCTGTGGTACAGAGCTCGAGGGCGGACAATCGATACAGTGATATATTGTTCTCGCGCGATGCAAAAAGATCGAGAGTTATAATACAAAGCGGCGGATTTATCGCATAGGTGGGATCATTTTATTTTCGCCTCGGCGGAGAGCTAATGATTCATCTGGGAACTCTGCGAGAGTTCCTTCCGAGCAAGACGCACGCGTGTGTACGGTCTTTCGTTACAACAGACAGAGCTCTGTGTTCTGCTTTAGGTATTTGAACATTAAATACTTTATTATTACTAATTATCACTTTTATTTATATTCTGTTGAGATGTACAATTTAAGATCTTTGGTGTTTTCGACGTCGTACGAAAAGTTGACCGATGGAAACATTTTCAAAATTAGAATTTTTTTGCACTTATCTCTTTTCAGAGATTAATGAAATTACAAAAACCAATACACTTTGTAAACTTTATCACTAGTTTAATTAAGTAACTCTCTGATTTCTGAGTAAATAATTTTTCAGTCTCTCGACTTTCCGTTTCAATTTTGTGCGTCTTTGTGTTTTTTTTTTTTTACATTTAGTTCCATAAGATATTGATGAAGATTGATCTCATTACGAAGGATCGAAATTAACGTCTATTGTGTAAAAACCAGATTAGAAAAATTAAGAATTTTTACAAGACATTTAACACTAATTTGTATTGAACCTTAATTTACGATCTTAATGAAATTTCTTTGCTTTTCTCAGTTTGAGATCTATTACTATTTTGTTTTTGTTTTTTTTTCTTTTTTGGAAATCTATTACCGGGAGATCGGTGCAGGAATCTCGGAGAGAGAGAGAGAGAGAGAGAGCGATGAAACAAATTCCTCTTTTCTTCTTCCTCACGCTGGATCACGGAATTCTCTTTACGGTATTTTCAAGACACGATACTCTCGAGTTTCGCGATGCGTGAAAAATCGCGAGACTTGCGTTCAATTACGACCGCGCACGCCGTGGTCTCTCGCCGCACGTGGAATACTTAATCGATCATCTTTCCGCATTAAAATAGCACGCCAGACGGGCGTCGCTTCAATCCACGGCGGCGCTAAGTACGTCGCGGCATCTTTTCTATTTTCGCGGCTCGTTCTCATCGCATTCCTCAGATAAGACGATGGCGAACGCCACCGGCGCCCGCTGGCGAGATCCGCGATAGAAGTGGATTATTCGCTCGAGGTGTATTTCAGATCACTCGCTCCAATAAAGTCGGTTGATTTATTCATGGAAAATATACGCGGTTTCACCCGGTTTGCCCGATCCTCGAACAACCGACTGTACGCTCCGATATATCAACTGCCGCCTTCGTAAATGGATTTTTCGCGTAAGATTCCCATAAAACTCGCTCGCGCGAAAATTAACATCTACAACCTCCCGACAACAGAAATGAGAAAATACTATCGACGCGCAAATGAAAGTCATCGGACCGTGGAAAATTCAAATAGCGCGAGCAGTATATCGTCGTTCTTTATAGTTTTCCCCGCCGACGGTTTTCTCGAGGAGGACATTCTTCCGTCCTCCGCCGACGTCGTTAAACCGATATTGCAGCTCGTGCATCCTGCGAGAACGTGCGAGATCAACACGCACGCGGGGAGACCAGACAGTCTCGGATAGAGAGAGATAGAGAGAAAGAGAGAGAGAGAGAGAGATCCGTCGGCAATATCCTCCCGCGAGAGCCACCCCTTAAATCACGGCGAATCGACGCGAAGTCACGCGCGCGCGATAAACCGCTCGTAAAGCGCGGCGTTACGATTACGCGGTAGCGTCGACGCGCACCGCGCCGGAGACACGTGCGCGTCGCGCGTCTATTGCCCAACGGCGATAAAATCACTCCCCGGAGAAAAAGTTAACAATGTCATTAACATCATCGAGACGAAGGTGTTTTTTGAAGTATCTTCAAAGCACAAAGTCACTAAAACTTGAAGCTTATAAAAATTTATTAATTGAAATTCTAATTAATTATCAGCTCGCGCTTCTCGTCAGATTCGAGTGTAGTATTTTACACGAGTGTTAGTTTTGCGAATAACAAATTGATTTTTTCTTATAAAACAAATGTGCAACTAAATTTTAAAAAAAGTTTAGGTGCAAAAAAAAAACGAAGCGTGAAAAATCATCAGCTATGAAAAATTAAATCGCAATTGTGAGCACGAGGTGGGTTCACTAACCATCGCGTACGATTAAATCGATCTAATTGCGAAGATGAAATTTTAATGCCGATCATCGTGCGCAGATACATATACAATCGGCACAAGCGTGCAGCGCGTATTGCGTGCGGCTCGGATGCATCGAGAGAGAACGATCATCGTCGCGAGGTAACAACGTTGTTAAATTAATGAGAATCTCCTCGTCACAAACACATAATCAAATTGTGTCTCGAACAATTTTTGAGAGAGAGAGAGAGAGAGAGTTTCGGCTGTCGTGCGCGTTTATACGAGGAGAATATTGAGGAGGCGCGTCGCCCTAACGAAATGTCGACGAGAAGTGAACGACGCTGTCGAGAAACGCTAGGCGAGAATGTTTAATGCATCGCGGCCATTCACAGTTCCTTTTCGTTGGTTTTGCTCCACGGGCGTAGCCCGTCCGTCGTTTTATTGCTGCTCCGCGCTCCGGGGAAACGTGCTTGTTTCAGCGTTTCCTCTCTCTCGCGAACGCTAACACACGAAATCGCTCCGCACACTTCACCACCACCGCTAGGTACGTTAACTGCCGCTCGTTTGACTCGCTTTTAAAACACACGGCTCTGAAAATTCAATTTGCATCGTTTATCGATATTTAGAAGTAACTATTGTTGCTCAGTTTTTGTCGCGTCTTTTTTTGTTTTTTTTTTGTTTTTGTTATCAAACTGAAGTTGTAATTGTCGAAAAATTAGCCATTGAACAATTCGAACGATAATTAAAAAACTGCAATTTCGCCGTAGAGATCTCTTCTCCGCCTTAGAGAGGCGTTCGAGCGTCTTTCCAGACTTTGGGGCGACGCTCGAATTCGCACGATGAAATAATTTATTCGCGCGAAGAGATTTAATTACCCGTTAAACTCGCGCGCTAACAAGTAATTTATGCGACGTGCCTCGCAGAATGTTTTTCATTATTTATGAGGTTACGCCGAGTGTATCCAATAGCCGCGAAGTCGTCGTCGTCGTCGTCGTCGTCGAAGTGCATTGCCAATGCAAGACGAGAGGAAAAAAGAAAGAGGAATAAAGTTCAGAAAAACGAAGCGGGAATACGAAACAGTTCGTCGTTCCCGATTACGCGAGGATAATGAAAGTGCGACCTCGGCGAGCGAAATGTGTCGATTACGTAAGTCGGTTAACCGATACGGTGCGAATCTTTTGTCACGTTTTTTTTTTTTTTTTTTTTCATAACATCTCTATAAGATTTATTTATTGCATCAATTTGTAACACGTTTATGTATGACGCAACGAAACACACGGCACTATTACGAATAAACAGGATTTTGAGAGCGAAATATATTTCTAACATGTAAATTGATGTACGTGGAAAATTCTAGTTGAATAACAAAATTCTAAATTTTATATAAGAAAACAATAAATGTTGAAATTCAAAAAATTAATTTACAAATTGCAAATATATTTCTCACGTACATCCAGCGTATGGAAAAAGTTCACTCAAACACTTCTTTTCTTGATTTATTTACATATTAGTATTTATTTATCATCGTAATAGACAACGTTTTATCTGCTGGATCACGAGCGATTTTCGATCTTGTTTCGTTGCTTCTACGGTTGCCATTGAATCGTCTCTCATGGCCGGACGCCATTTTTAACGGAACGTCTAGGAATTTGCCGGAATCCGAATGGAAATGAATGACCGTGCCAGCATCAATGTCGGGGACGGGGTGCATCAATTCTCCTTGCTCTTGTTCTCTCTCGTATATCATCATACGGACTGTCAAACATCGTCTATCGTCCGTTCGCCCGAGCGTGCGTACAAAACGACGACGACGACGACGACGACACGAATCTCCGCGTCAAATAAACGCGATAAACTACGCGCTGCAGACATTTGACGTAACCGATGTATATAGCAAAGACGGGCGGATATTATGAAAATTATGAGCGAGCAAGCCAGCAGAATGTCATTGCCTCGTTTGAAACCTCCGCTAATGTGCCCATTTAATGTCTTCTCTCCTGAGCCACCCCCGCAGCAACCACTTCCTCGTGCGGCTCAATGAATATTCATCGAGGCTTTTTCTCGTCAAATTTAATATCTCATTATTAATATCTTATAATTTAAAAATAAGACCTTAGATCGGGATATATTTTAAACATTTAAGAATCTATTAAAAAAAAAAAATGTATCAGACGCGTCAGATGTGATGTTTTTCAGTCACGTGTCTTTAAAAACGTGACAACAGTAAAGTCACGTGACTTTAGTCACGTGGTGTTTTTCCTCTCCATCCTGTCACGTGACTTAACTTTAGTCACGCTTTTTCTGGTAGGAATAGATGGTAACAAACGCTCTTTTATTTATTTATTTTTTTTTTTTCAGACATGAGTCACAAATTTCCGCTGAAAAACTATGCCTCTTCCATCATACTCTTATCTAATCCAATGACGCATTATCTGTGCTTGTCGGAATTCTATTAAAGCGCGCGGGAAAATGCGAGAAAACGCGACGGCTCGCCGGCGCCGTCGATTTCCGCAGAATTGTGAATGTCGCGGCGACACTCCTCCTCCCCCAGTACCATTCGACATCCACGCGCTAATGTTCCCATTTGAGTCTTGCCTTAACTCCGGTTGGCTTTTCCTTGAATGCGCTCTCGACAGTTTCGGCGGCGGTTTTCACTCCACCGCCCTCATTCGTCCTCTCTCGAGAACGAACATTTGAATCGACCCTTTTAACGCTCTAATATATTCCAGTCTGAGAAATTGTCTGTTTTAATCCACGAACGCGGCCGTGAAAATTGAAACGGATATTACGGAAACGAGAAGATATTCTCGTTGTAATTTACGGCAAAGATTTGTTTTTTTCTTTTTTTTAGAGAATAAAGTTCGACGCGGTTCAACGGTAGTGTGAGTTTTCAAGTTATTTTCACCAAAGGAATGTTTACAAGTAGATTAGATTGTTGTTGCGCCAGAGAAACCGAACGACCGGCTATTACAAGCCGCAATCGCACGCGGCTAAAATGAGCGCGAGCGGTTGTGTGTGCAATTGCACCTCAGCAACTGTGCGAGCAGCTGCAGTTTTAAGATTATTATTTGACATTTAACCCAATTACACTCTTCCTCTGTGTCGGCACTTCGAATTCTCGTGATAATTTGGTTAAACAACCGGGAAACTGCTCCGCGTCGTAATTCACGTAACGAGATAATCAAAATTCTACAGTTCTTTTTAATTCCATTTAAATATTTATTTACTTTGAAATTGTTGTTGTTTTATTCTTGTACTTTTTCACTTTACATTGAGATTCGAGCTGTAAAAAAATGTAAAAGTTCACTCAACGTGGAAAAATTGAGAAAAAATATTATTGAAGATAATAAACTAATTATAAACCAATTAGTAGCACACACGGGATAAATTCTTACCGCATTACTAAAGAAAAAGAGATAGTGACTTATTCCAGTTTAAGTTTAGAATCTACTGCAAATCGATCTTCGAAAGCCAAACCACGAAAATGGTTCCATTATCGCGATTCTTTCCTGTTTAACTGACGATTTCCGGTGCACATTCACTGCGCGTGTCCCCGACAAAGACGCTTGACACGCAACGAGGGGGTGCATCTGTCGAACGAAAACTGACTCGTGTCACGGAGGGCGAGGCATCATTAGTTAATTAAACAAAGCTCGTTTCGACACGCGAGCTTAGCGCTCCAACCTTGCTTTCCCTCTCTCTTTATCTTTTCCGTCTAATTATTTTTTTTTCAAACCTTTTTTGTACGGCTCTGTGCGTCGCGTAAAAAATTGTCGTATCCTTTTCGAACATCAAAATGTGAAACTACTAAATTGCGGTAAACACAAAGATAAGACCTTCAGTTTTATTATGTGACTGCGTAATTGAATTTGTTGCAACATAAAATGAAGTAAAATAACAACTTTGATACACAGGATCTGCGAAACAAAAAAACAAAAAAAACTCTTGCCTCAGTGTTGGCCGTAGAAGTGAAATGCCAATTGAATTGTCATCGACGGAAATCAATTTCGCCGGTAGCTATACCAGCAAATTGCCGCAATAATTGCGACACGCGAGTTCCGCTCCGCGAGTGTCGTTTTCCTCGCGCGACGTATCAACTACCAATTAAGGACGATCAGGAATCAGCGCGAGCGTTTCATTAAAAAAAGCAACAAAAATGAAAGGCCGCCGCTCGCGCTATCGTAAAATTACGATATTAATTATAGAATATAAATTGTTTTTCGTTATGTAATATCTCTGTATCTGTTTTATGTGATCGAAATTCATATGCGAATGAATAAAATATTTTTGCTCGTTAGTTTGTGTAAAATAAATAAGCATAATATGGAAGCACAATCAAACAATTAGTACTTCCTGCTCGTGTTGTTAAACTCACAATAATCGAACTGACTGATGAATATTTACAGTCGAACAAAATGGCGTTGCAAAAAATTAATGTACGTTAAAATGTTTTTATTTATTTTTCTAATTATTTTTAGAACGTTTTTGTTTTATTGTTTGAAACCTCAGCTAATGTATCTAATGACGAAATTATAAAAAAAATTATTATACAATAATATAAAATAAATTATTATGTATAATTATTATGTATAATACATATTTATAAATTATTATGTATAATACGTATTTAGATTGTTTTAAAATATTTGTTGCTATTTTACTCGAATTGTTTGAAAATATGACACCGTACGAATCGTATCTGAACTTTTCCCAACACGCTGAACTCATTTTTTTTTCTCTCGGCGCACGAGTCGCAGTTATAAACTTCAAAGTTCACGATTGTTTCTCGAGTCTCCGTCCGTGTGTATGTAATCTTTCCGTTACGATTCCTACTGGATCGTTGGAAACGGTAATTTTCACTACTGGACAGTGGCCTTTCGCGCGCGGCGGGGGAACAGCCTGTGTGCCGCTATCTCGCTAGAAAGTGCGAGGTTCACCGAGTGTGTGCGTAAATATGTATTAGCCACGCGAGTGCGTGCATCGTCCGATGCACTTTTCCGATTTCACGCCGCCGTGGAAAACAGCCTGAGCGGAAAACGAACTGGTGCAGCGCGCGCGCGCGCGCGCGCGCGAACGGCGCTAATCGCTTTTATCCGTTCATCTCGTTTGGACGACGATGGGCGTCGGCGACCGGTTTTCTAGCCGCTCTATCACAGTCGGGTTGAAACTCAGTCAGCGTCACGTCGATCAGATTCATTACCAATAAAAGATACAAAGGTTATCTCTCGCGCTTTCATTAACACTCGCGATTGAAAAAACACACGCGAGTGGGGAAAAGACACAAGTGCACGAGCATTAATCGATTGAGTCTGATTACTTTTTTTCTTTTACCTGGTTACCAGAAAAAACCTCCCGATCGAATCTTGTCAGGCGATCAATTATAAGTGCAGACGTACTCGCGGATAATTAATTCAGTAATTACGCGCGAATTTAATTGCGAAGAAAGAAGCGATGCGCTCGAAAGTGTCTCGTCTGACTTCCATGAGGTTCTCTGAACGTGTTGCATCGCGAGTAAAAAATGAAGAATTTTTTTTTTAAATAATTTGCGAGATTAAAAATTGATTTACGTGCAAGATTTTACAAGACAAAGTTTTGAAAATTTGTAATTGAATTAACGATCTCGAAAACTACAAAAGTAGTTTCTCGACGCGTCAATTATTCCGGATTCAAGTATCTGAGACGAAAGCAAAGTGTATGAAAGCGAGTTACGTAACAAGGCAGCTGTGAGCAACACAATCGATTAAACGATTACAAACAGTTTGTTGCAAACGAACACACAAAACGCGCGTTAAACCGCGCGTTGCGAAAGATAACGAAAATTAATTATATCTCTTTAATTGTGGCGGAAGAAAAATATCGCGCGTCTGCTAATCAGCGCGGGGTTTGCGCGCGATAAAATCCTGTTAAAAGGGCGCGCGGAAACGCGTTCGATCCTCGCGTATTTATCGAGTTCGACGAAAACGTGTGGACAAGAGGCGCCAGTGTTTGCCGGTCGTCACGTTTGATGGAGAAAACAGTATATGTTACTCGTTTTAATTAGCAGTCGCGCCGGCGCACTCGATAGAGCGCTAAAACACTGTTGAATTGCTATCTATATTTCCCGCGAGGATATAACGTACGCACATATATATATTCGCAGTTTATTTGCGAATGCGATGTGAAGACGGGGGGGGGAGGGGGGAGATCGCGCGTTTTAATTAAACAGCAATACAACGCGAAATTAATATAATCTTGTCGCATTAATAACAAAACAGCTGACAAGTCGCCGATAATTGATGAAAATAAACAGTCGACGTGTGTTTTCAGAAGCGCGTCGACGAAAAATTGGCGGCGAAAGTGATGAATCGCGAAGCAACGTGTGATTTTATCTCGCAAAAGTCTCTTACGCACCGCGTAAAAATCATCCGTGGATTTGCGATTAATAATACAACGCCGATGGAAGCGGACGCCGAGATATCGTGTTACGTCATAGACGTTAGAGAATTAATTGTGATTTATACGGTTAGATTAGTGTTTACACGAGCGCGTTCATAAACTACTCTTCGGCAGACCTCGTCATCGAAAGATGACGCGCGTTTCGCGAAAGTACGTGGCGCAAAAATGTTGATGGCCGAAGACGCTCGCGTCCGCTCGGCTGATTTACGCGGCTCGATTAATCTAGGTTACACCGCGCTTATCGAGCGCATTTGCGTATTCGCATAATCGCCAGGGTGAACGAACCTTCCTCCGTTCGCGATCGCGATCGTTCGTCTCGTCGAGGGGAAATATAGACAAGAAAAAAGTGACACGTACGCGATTTGCGAAACCCGCCGCATAAAAAGCACGTCGGATTGCCGCGATTCGGTTTGGCTTGCGGTTCAACTCGATTAATTGTCATCTCGATGTGTGTGTGTGTGTCGGATCGTTCGGATCGTGGTGGCTCGTTGTTGTTTGCGTATATAAATTAGATTTTTTTTTTTTCAATGCGCGCGTTAACGAGCGCTGAAAGGTGGAAATTGGAGCTGTCCACGAAACTAACCCCTACCTGAAACGTAATGCATATTTATGAAATAAAATTGTTATATTGCTTCGTCACACGTGAAAGACGTGTCTACAACCGGACTCGAATTTGACGCATTGTTCTATTGTAACGATACGCATATAGGTAATATGCCAGTGCGCAATGCCAGTTCGTTAAATAATATGCAACCAATTATAAAGCATATCTTTGTGTCATATATTTTAGTTTGTTTTACATGTTTCATGTGTCGATGATATCGACAAACAAATGTTAGCAAATGTTTTGTAAACATTTTTTGAACTTTATTATCAAATGACGGAACATTTCGTGCGTAATCTTCAATATCTCACAGAAATGAGTTTGAAAAAAAAATCAAAGTTGCACGTTAGAACGTCGGAGTTTTTGAAGATAAAAAATTGAAATAGAAATTAACTTCTTTAGAAAAAATAATACATGAATTAACTGACAGAAATCACATGTGCAAGGCGCCAAACATATCGGCGTCGCGATTAATCATCATATTTTCTTATTATCTCAGTCCGTTGTTTCTCCGTTGCGCACGATGGACGTCTCCCTTATCGTGGTGACGCACTATTCAGAATAGATTTCTTGGTGCTCTCTCTTTCTCTCTCTCTCTCTCTCTCTCTCTCTCTCTTTCAATCTCACTCTACTCCGGTCGTCTTGGCATTTATCAAATCATCACTGGCGCCCACACTTCAATCAATACGAATTCTCTGGCCCGTGAACTCGATATCGCTGCGCCTCGTCAGCCTCGATGCTCGATTTGTGCTTGAATCAACGCGCGGCGTTTCGGTGATCGATACTCGATTATCATTCGCGACGCGATTCGAGCGAACACCTTCGTCACGGTCAATAATGCGCGTTAATAACACACGCGCGTTTAAAAAAAGATGTATTTTCAAAATAACAAATTGATTTTTCTTTTAATGACGTTGTTCTGTAGCGTTATGTAAAATTATTACGGAGAGGAGGATGACGTTATGTTTTTTTTACAGCGTCTATAAAAGTTTACGTAAGCAGCGCGCGATTGCCTTTCAAACTGACTTTCCGCGCGACATTGCAAAACTGTTAATTACAAAGCAAATAAAATCCGAAAGACATTAACGCGCGCGCGTAAACTTCTACGGAAAATATCATTTTTTCATTTTTTTTAAAATGAAATTGCAATCTCACAAAAGCGCAAATTACCGCATAAAATTTCGATTTGCAATATATTTATTTTTTAATTATATAAAATAAAAGAAATAAAATTCGACTTGTTTTATTCCTTAATTATTTTTTAAACGATTTTTGAGAAACAAAAATAATCTAAAGTTCAGAATCAAGATAAAACGATCGCATTCGACTTGAGAAATCTTGAAAATCGGCGCTTGCAACAACTTGCAATACACACGTCTTCAAAACAGGTCGATAAAACACATTTATGCGAAACACGGCGCTACCGTTTCGAAGGGGGCGGCTTTATTTATAGCGGTCAATAGACGTTTGCGTAAGTCAACCGGTGCACTCTCAACCCTTTTTAACACGCGCGCGCATACACGCGCGCGTTAAAAAAAAACGCGCTACGTAAAGTAGTACGTATGTAAGGTACGTACGCGCAAAGACGACGAGGCATCCACACGCAAGCGCGCGTCCGCGCGGAAAACTCGAAGGAGGGGCGAGTGTGTTCACCTTCCTTTAGTCCAGTGCCGCCGCGCGCGACGTGCGCATCGACAGTGCGCTCACAGTGTAGCTTCGTCGCGATCGCCGCGAGTTCCATCGGGAGATTCGAGATTAATCCTCTGAGCGCGTCGCACGCATCTCGTACATTTTCTACTTCAATTTTTTAAATTAATGTTTGATTTTACACACACAATTACAAAAATAAATAACAATCGACACTGCAAATATCGGATTTTTCATTTTGTCAAGAGGATTCATTCAAATCGAAGTGTCATACCGGTAATAAAGTGCAACGCGCGCTCGTCCGGAGCGGAAGTGTGCTTCAAGCTCTTGTGAGCTCGATTGTTTCTCTCAATTTGAAAATTATTTCGATGATCGGACGCGAGCGATCAAAAGTGACGCCCAAGCGATTTTTCGACCGATTCTTCGATATGACGAAGTGACAACTCTCCGGCGGTCGAGTGGAAAAGCGATTATGCAAAGCGGCTCGCGATGATGACCGGGTGACGACGACGATGCTTTCCTCGCTCCGATGAGAGACTCGTCGGGGGAGGCGATGCTAATTGACGATCGCGCGGAAAGCGATTCTGGAGCGAGAGGAGGATCGACACCCAGCTCGACTGAGTGGAAAATGCTCGGACATTTTGGTAGCAACGAGAGCATATTGGGTTATCTCACGGTCAAAGGTACACATTCTCTTGTTTACTTGCCGGACTATTGTTTTCCCGCACTTAATTTACGGGAGTAACAATTTCCGCGATTAAACAATCGTTTTAATTTAATTTGAACAATCTGTCAAAAGCCTCTCTTTCAAATAAGAAAATTTACGACTGTAACAAAAAAAATCCAAATAGCTACCGTAATTGTGTTAGACAGAAAATTCGAAGGCAACCGCGACGTGTCGCAGCACATTATCGGTTACAGACTTCACGTGATCGAACACCCGAACGAGTCGACGTCGTAAAAGTTTCTCGTTATACGACCGCGATAAGCGCCGAACCGGAGTGTTCGTCGCGAAAAGAGCAGTTTTCTGACTCGCTCGGCCAAATTTACTCGGTAATTTAGCACCGCGTGCATGTATACTATATAACGGCATGAATTCGTAAATTGGCCGAGTCACACTTGCGCATTCGTCTGTGTGATAACTTTATTGTGTGTCTCGACTTAGAAAGTCTCGCTATAGAAAGCTGCTTTTTACGGTTAATTATTGTTGCGAGAAGGGAGCGCGATAAGTTTCGACCGATCGTTATCGAACAACGCGCCGCGCGGTTTTTTTTCGATAATATTTTTTCCGCTAGTTCGCGAGTTTTTTTTTTCACAGCTGCGCGCTTCGAGGCGCGTTGGAGTTTGCCGCGGTTGTAAATCTGATACGAGTTTTATAAAACTGTTTATTTTATTTTATTTTATTTTTTTTTTAAGTGCCCGTGCGTTACCGCTCCGGAACTGCTGTCGTAAACCCGAAGTGTGAATCTTTTATGCAACGGCCTACAGTTTCATACAAATCCCGCGGCGGCACTTGCGCCTCGTTCGCGATCAAATTTAAAAGGGATTCGCAAATCCCGTGAAAGGTCCAAATACATTTATCCCAAATATAAGGGTCTCTTTCGTCGCGGAAGCTCTTTTTTAACAATTCGCAATTTGCGCGAGAGCTTTTTAACTAATTGTTAATTTACTTCGTGCAACCTAATTTGTTATGTATTTTCTCTCACGATAGATTTCGTCTCACGCACTTCGCCTAAGGTTGTAAAATTTCTCATCAATCGTTTTATTTACAATATTTCCGATTGCGATATCTATAATGCGTGTATTTGTAAACGGAATATAACTCAAATACCTTGGCTGTGCGATCGTTCCCGTGTTTGCTCGACATTTATCATTTTTTCCGACGACCCTTTCCCCGATAATGGCGCGATCACGCGCGCGCGAGACTCGAGTCGTGAAAGCCCGGCATTGTGTGCCCGTTCGTTCCCCAATCTTATATTTCCTATTTTTCTTTACCCTCTCGCCACACGACAGAGAAAGTGATCGATACGCGCGTCTACGGATGCGCGTAGTTTTTTTTTTGTCAGTGCGAATGTCCGATACAAATCTCTTCGTCGTTGTGTAACTCCGTCGAAAAGACGAGAGTGTCTCGGGTGTTTTTTTTTATTATTATCGTGAGAGACAACTGTGTAATATTTCCTTAATCATATCATTAAGACAAGTATGTCAGGAGACGTATCGTTAAGACAAATAGTTGAAATTCTTTGTTTCCGAAAGAATTCGATCGTTTAGATAGTATCAGGTAATTTTTTTTTTTTTTTTTTTTTTTTTTTTTGTTTCGAATGTTTTTTCGTAATGTTTGTCACTCGCGCGTTTACGGAGCAGCTCCGATAAAAAAAAAAATTAAACACATTCCTGTGAGGAAACGCACAATCAGCTGCAAAGGAACATTCCTTCCGAGTTCGGACAATATTTCGCGTATGCGGAGGATTTTTTATTGCGGATTTTCTTCGAGTTTCCCAGTTGACAAATTTTTTTCTCACAATTTTGCAAAAGTCTAGTTTGTTGTTTTTATATTTTACGGTTAATAAACTTTTTTATATTTCCTTGGTTCCCGTGAATGCGCGCGATTTCTTTCGTCGAGATTCTTCTTCGTTCGAAGAAGAATTGTGCGTCATCGAAAGCGATTCGATGACGCCGTCGGGAAAGAACTCGTTCGCGTGCGTTTCTGCTCGAGTAGTCTTATGAATACGAACGGCCGGTTGTATCAATCCTCGTCGAGGTGTTTACGAGCCACGAGACCGCGCGCTGTGATCACAACGTTACTTTCGCATAACGTTGCCATAACGGTAATATCTCGCACCTCTTGCAACTCGCGCGCGCTCTCGCTCGCTCGCTCGCTCCGCGGCTCCGCGTGGAAAGTGCCACGCACCGGTTTCATTTTCATTCACCGCGCCCCGTAACTCGTTTCCTCTCAAGAAATGCCGCGCTGCAACTCTCGAGAGAGTCGCACTTTTTCCTCGATGAGGAAGACCGCACTTGTTCTCTCGGTGTCATCGATAGTTTTATTTGTATCTCTTCAAACCTGCGTGTATTTTTCGCAGCTCTTGAACATTGCAACTTCAAGTGTTGGAATATACAACACGAATTCAACTTTGCTAACGTTTTTATTTACATAATTGCTTTCGTTCGCGAGCAGAGTTCGTTCAACATCATTTTCAGCGCAATTAATACACGTCGCGTTCGATAAGAAACGCGCGATGGCGCAACCGGCTTTAACCTTAATTTAACTTTAATTCTAAAACTTGCTTTAGATTATTTTTGTCTTTCAAAACTCGCTTCAGAACTAAAATAAATTAAACAAAATTTTATCTTTTATTTTTTAGTATTTTATTCTATTTTTTGTTAAACAACTAACAAGAGGATATTTGTAGACACTTGACAGAAGACATAAGAATTTTTGCAAAATTGTTTTAATATTCAAAAAAAAATAAATAAATAAATAAAATGCGTTGAACATGCGATTCACTTTTAAAGGTTTCGAGAAAACGGCTTAGAATTAAAATTAATTGCTGATTGTTCTCTGAAATTTTTTTTTTTTCGTTTTATCGCGAAGTAACGTGATCACCGCGACAACGTGAGAAATTCGAGGACGAGCCCGCGAATCTGCACGATAAACATTCGCGAGATTCGCCGGCTAGTCTTTCGCGACGTCGGCGTCGGCGGTTTGTTCGCGGTAATGTCGCGCGCTGCTCGGTGACGATTCGTGCGCGATATTGTTCGCATTCCACGAGACGCACGTCACTCTTACCGAGCAGTCGACCGAGGAGTCTTATTCTCAAAAGCCGCAGAAAATTGCACGTTACACCTTACGCGCGCGATGTAGCAATAGGTGCGATGTAATGTAAAGGCGAGAGAGAGAAAAAAAGAAACACATTGCCTTATCGTTTATTTCGCTCCGTGTAACAACTCTAGAGAGAAAAAAATACAAGAATTTTTGAAGTAAGTTTTAAAACTTAAAATAAGCCTAGAAGCTAGCGTCGAACGCAGCTAATGAGAAATTAGGAGGTGAAAAAAGACACTCAGTTAATGTTAGGGATTCGATCATTTGTTCTGATTTTATCAGAAATGTGACAATCCTCTCCATTCGTCCGATGGATGTAAATATTCACTGATTTTATTTTATATTTTTTTTACGTAACACACAAATTTGTTTAGTATGAAAAAAAAAAACAGAACGATTAAAAGTAGACAAAAAGTAATTTAGTAGGTTTGAGTAAAATTGACATGTGACCCGATCTAATGAAGCCCTTGACTTTACATCGGTCGTAAAAGCAAGCTTGACACCAATTCGCGTGTTATTATTTGCGACACGTCACATTTTTTCTGTTTTTTTTTTTTTGTAGATATATAATGTATATCTGACGCTTACGTGTAGTATTAGACCTCGTTCACGCACATTGTATTTAAAAAATTCGACGAAATGTTGACGCCTTTACACACATTACATTTAGATATATATTTATTTTTACTTAATAGACTGTATATTTCATTGTTGTTTTAATTAAGTAGATTGGAAGTTCCCGACATCGTTCGTTCTGCAACCTATCGTGGTTTTCACTACACGAACGAGATAAAATGACGGAAAAAACACCGTTTTTGTATTACAAAAAATTTTTAATCAATATGTTATATATATAACACATACGCGTATCTTTTTTGGAGCAACTCCCATGACCACAATCCTACGATTATACTTATTGTGTTTTTCTGATTATTGCAAGCACGACGCTGCGCAGAAATATTCGCGAAGACAAACACGCGCGCGAAACACACTCGCGTGCGAGACATACTCGTGGCTCGGAGTTGCTAGCTGTTAATTTTGTCGTTAATTACGGGAACGACCTCTCCGTGCGTGTGCGTGCGATATCACGTACCGATAGCAATCCGCGATAATTGTAGCGTTTGCGGTACGACTCGAGTGTGCGTAAGAACAGACACACGAATTCGAATTCGCGTTCGTCATTTTCCGAGAAATCGCGGCGCAGACTTTCCTGATCAGTCGTAAAACCAATAATGCAGACGCAAATTGATAATGCGCGCGAAATGACACAACAGATAAGATACACGCGACATGTATCCCCCTATCAATCAATCTTACGTTTTATAAATGTTACCTAAACGCGAGAATTTAATTGACGCGCAAAGATGACGACGGTAAAGTTAAGTACATAAAAAAAAAAAATATAATAACTGATGATGTGTAATCAAATACATTTCGATTTTTTTTCAGATTCCCAGGATGTCGATCTCGATGCGATCCTCGGTGAATTGTGCGCCCTGGAACGACGCTGCGACGGCGACATCGCCGCCACTCCCGCGCCGGATTCACAAAGGCCGGGACGACCGACCAGCGCGCGAATCAATCCGGGAGATAACACGGACATTAAAAATGAAGGAGGTGCGTGAAAAAGAAAGAGTTTGCGATATATTGTTCTATGTGTTGTTGTAAAATTTAATTATGTGTGTATTTTTTTGCAATGGATTTTTTTTTTTTTCAAATTCAAGAAAGGAGTTTTTTCTTTTATTTTCGAGATGCAAGCGTCTAATGTGGTTTCTCGAATTAATTTTCGTTGCAGGTATGCGCACCGACAGTCCCGACAATGACAGCGCATTCTCGGACACAGTATCCATGTTGTCTAGCGAAAGTTCGGCAAGTAGTAGCGGTTCCGGACACAAACCACCTCAAACCGCCATGCACACGGCTCCTCAACAACAACCGCATCAACTTGTCGGTGAGTCCTCGCATTTATCATACCGCGACAAAATCTCTCGGTGATTTCAAAGACAAATTAGTTTGACTAAAATTTTCTTAAAGTTTCAATTTTTTTCTTAAATTTTCTTAATTTTTAAATTAGTTTTCTTAATTTTGTTTTTTATAAATTCTCTATTTTTAAATAATATTTTATAAAAATATTTTATATATACATTTCGTACAAATGATTGTACGACATGATGGTACGACTATCATCGTGAAGTATATTTTTTTGTGATGATCACGCGAAAAGAGAGAGAGAAAGAGAGAGATGTGTATGTTTTTGTTCTTGTCTTCGCGCACAGATGCAGCGAGCAGAGCAAAGGCAGAGAAGATCCGTCTGGCACTGGAGAAGATGCGCGAAGCCAGTGTACAAAAGCTCTTCATCAAAGCTTTTACGTTGGACGGTAGCGGGAAGAGTCTTCTGGTCGACGAGGGAATGAGCGTCGCGCACGTGTGTAGGTTGCTCGCGGACAAAAATCACGTGCCAATGGATCCGAAGTGGGCCGTGGTCGAACACTTGCCTGATCTCTTCATGGGTGAGCATAATCTATCTTCTACATAAAGAGAGACAACGCTGATTGCCGAACTACTACCGTAACTTTTCTACAAATGACGATTTGATCTTCCTCTTGTTTAATATTTAGATGTTAAAAATTACACGCAACATATTTTTATAAAGTTATTTCGGTTTTTCGGCGTTACATTTTCTGAAAAATGTGTCGCATGAAATTTGTTACATTGACGTCAATTTTTTGAAAACTAAAGTTGTTTTTTTTTTTTTCAATCAAACGAGCGAGTTTTCGTTTATTTAACGAATTTTTGCAGAGAGAGTCTACGAGGACCACGAGTTATTGGTGGAGAATCTTTTACTGTGGACCAGAGACTCCAAGAATAAACTGCTCTTCGTCGAGAGACCGGACAAAACTCAGTTATTCCTCACGCCCGAACGGTTTCTGCTTGGTCCTTCGGATCGCGGTGGCGGCGAATACGACGACCACTTGAGAAATATTGTACTAGAGGAGTTCTTCTCGAGCAGCAACGTCGGCATGCCCGAGGTAATTGGCGAAATGACATGTTTACAATCTTGTTGCCGTCATCTTGGCATCCAAAAGAGCGAGAGAAAGAGAGAGAGAGAGAGACGTCACTCTCGGTAACGAGTTCTTTCGCTGCTGCCGCACATCCTGCTCTTCTTCCGCATCGATTGCCATTCTTGCCTTTTCAGGTCGAGGGTCCTCTATACTTGAAATCGGACAGCAAGAAGGGTTGGAAGAGGTATCACTTCATTCTACGAGCCTCCGGTCTCTATTATTGGCCGAAGGAGAAGGCTCGCACCGCTCGGGATCTCGTGTGTCTGGCAACTTTCGACGTTAATCAGGTTTGTCACGTTTTTCATGTGCTTTTAAAAGAGAAATTTCAGTAATTGCAACAGAACACACAGTCGAATGCTTTTTTATTATATTTTTTTCAAAATTATGTTTTAAGATCACTTGGTTGCGCACATTGTTTTCTTTCATTTATGTTTATTTTCTACGAAACTGTTGACAATTTTACAAATCACTTTCTATTCACACTTTCCGGAAGAGATATTTTTATTTGTTATCTCTCAGGTTTACTACGGCGTCGGTTGGCGAAAGAAATACAAAGCGCCCACCGATTTCTGCTTCGCCGTGAAACATCCGCGACTGCAACAGCCCAAGTCCACCAAGTACATCAAATTCCTGTGCGCGGAGGACAACGCGTCTCTGGAGCGATGGATGGTCGGGATTCGCGTGGCCAAGTACGGCAGGCAACTGATGGAAAATTACCGAGCGCTCGTAGATGAGCTGGCGCAAGAGGATCTGGATCTGCTGGCGCACGCCAGATCGTGTTCCGTCAGCTCTATCGCGGCGCCACCGAATCAGACCCAATATAACACGACGAATGATAACGCGAGGCAGTTTGCCGAAAACGTGAGGCACAGCAACGAAACTACGGTCGCGCAGACAAGACAGTACGACGGTCAAAGGCAGAGTTACAATTCGGAACAACGACAGAGTTACAACAACGATGGCAGACTGAGCAGAGCGAGCAGCTCTAGCTCCAGCGGATGCTTGTCCGACGGGGCACCGAGTAGCTGTGAGGTGAATATAATCACGCGCTATCAAAGTAATGATGAAACTCATGAAATTAATCGTTTCAATGTTATCGCGCGATTGCGCGTAATTATGTAATTTTTATATTATTGCGATAATTAGGTGGCCTTCGAATGTGGTGAATTTCCGACCGGCACGATAAAGCGAAAACCGTCAATGAATCCGAAGTTGCCTCTCACGTCGATCACTAGGCAGTTGAAGGAGGTCGGTGAAACCGTGCGAGACGAACCGGATTCCTGTCCGAGTCCGACGAGTTCGGGATCGGGCACGCTGACCAGAAGACACAGTCGTCGGCGAAGCGGCACCGATTCCGATGGCTCCGGAACGCTTAAGAGACATCACAGATCTGGAAACGCAACACCCGTTAGTCCTGTGCCTCCCGGTACACCGGTGAGGGAGAGAGCGAGTCCAATGGGATATAACAGATCGGACAGTCAGGAGAAGACGCCGACGAGTCCGATACAATCGTGTATGGTATGTGTATGACGTCTTTGTGGTGTGATAAACCTATGATTATGATTTTAAACGATATTGTTTAATACGTACGAAAACTTTATACGCATTGCAGATGGATTCGATAACTTCACTGCCGCCACCACCGTCGCCGTCGAGAGTCACCGAAGAAGTTGAGTCCGACAGCGAGCCACTTCCACCGCCGCCACCCGAGATGTTTCGGTCGAATCTCTCGCTTGATTCTCTCCCGCCGCCACCCGCGCCAGGCGAACTGCCAGTTTGCAACACGCCAGAACTCACAGGCTCCTCGTTGAGTCTCGCGTCTCTGCCGCCACCGCCCAGCCCTCTGGTTGGCGAAACCGGAACGATACGTCGAGCTAGACCCAAGCAGTCCACTCCCACGAACTCTATTACCCCGGAAAATACACCCACGCACACTCCCAATCTCAGATCGCAGTCGAATCAAATGTACGCTAACGCGAACAGTGTTACGGTTAACAGCAATTCAATCCAGAATTCCAATCAGAATTTCAATTCGAACGCGTCTCCGAACGCTCACGTTAACAATAACGCCAATTCCGTACCTTCTCCTCACAGTTCCTATCCGGGATCGACGGCGAGCACGCCGACGTTCACACCGAGCTCGCCGAGCTTCGCCGCACCGCCGCCGTTTGTACCACCGCCGGCTTACGGTTCCCAACAACCGCAACACTCCCAGAGTCTCGGCAGACAGAACTCCAAGTCCGAATCGGTTTACGCGAGTCACGGTCCTCATCATCACACCATCAATGTCGTGCAACCCATCAGGCCGAATCCGAACATGGATACCGTGCGACGCAGCGCCATGAAGCAAGGTAGCGGTCATTACGCGGCTCCACCCTATCTGGCCGAGCTGAAAGCGGCCTCGAGTCCGCAGCCGCAACGTCGGGTAACCATTCAGGAACCCCCGACGTCGCCCAAGTCGAAGACCGGAACCGGTAAGAAAATCACGTTCAATTTGCCTCCCCAGCAAGAACCCGGAAGTCCCGCTCTGCCACAACGTAAACCCACGCCGCCTAGACGATCCGACAGCACCAGACTCACGTCGCCGAAGAAACTGGCCGCGTCCGATCAAGCGCCGCCGGGCGACTTCCTGAAGGATCTCCAGAGAGTGATGAGGAAGAAGTGGCAGGTCGCGCAAAAGTGCAAGCTAGACTCGACGACGACGCCGCACGAGGTGCTCGGTTTCCGTGATCCGCCGCCAGCCGTGGCGGACTACAGGGAAACCAACGTGTCCAACTGGGTGCAAGAACACTACGGCGCGGACAATTTGTACGAGAACGTGTACGCTACGGATCCGCACGGACCGGTCGAGTACGCGTCCAGTCCGGCGCGACAGCCGACAGTGAGGTTTGCCGATGAGAATCGCAGTATAAACATCGTGAACGCGATCGCGGGCAAGAGGAGACCACCGCCGCCGCCGCCGAAACGGGCCGAGACCACACATCTCACCACTACCAGGGCGATGCACTGACAATAGCAGATAATTCAGCCTCATCCCGAGAGGCGATGGTACTGCTGTCTCTGCGGCTGGTGGAAGGACTGAGAAGAGTGCGGGGGACGGCACGCGACCGTTCCGGGATGCCGGCTACGTTGAGTCCACGTGTGTTTATAGCTGCACTTTCTTTATCCGAAGAATCGAATCGATGAGACGCAGGAGAAATGCTTCTTCGGTTGTAACAAGAAGGATTATACACGTTTTCGTTGCACACTTTGTTGTCGAGCTCTACGTTGATAGATTTTATCTTTCGAATCGGGGGGAGTTTGTTGTTCAGGTTTGAGCGAAATAATAATATATCTGCCAACTCGGATTTGGCTCTCTCCGTAACAAAATTGATTGACAAACTGAATGTCAATCGAAGGAAAATGAGATTACGGAAAGTTCTGGACGAATTACAGAAAAAAAAAAAAAAAAAAAAAATGATAAATCATCCTTGCATTATCGATGCGAGATTAGGTTTTTGATGCGGAAAATCGGTGGGAGGCGATTGAAAAAGACGTTCTTTTTGAGCAACGAATTAAACTCGAACGCGAGCCCGCAAATTTTCGATAGCGTTTATGATCACAATACATACAAGAAACACTGCCGCACATACATAAAAAGGATGTGATATATAAATGTTAAGCGATTAACGCCCGTGCTTTCGTGATCGGTTTGAGAAATGAAGAGACGACAAGGAGAAGCAGAAGACGCGACGCAATTTTCGACGGAAAAAAAATTAAAAAAAAAAAACAAAAAAACACAAAAAAAAGGGAAAATAGTCGAATCGCATTTTTCGGTCGAGAGTTCTATTTGTGCGCATATTTCATAACCGCTAACTGCCTCGTCTGCGATTTTCTCAAGTATACTCTCTTGTGGATGTGATAAAAGTAATATTAAAATTTAAAATTATATATATATATATATATACACACGCGCGCGCGCAAAGTATAATCTATTAAGATATTTTTCAAATTTGAATCGTTCGATTGCTAATTAAAAAAAAAAGTAACTGAAAACATTGAGTTCGGCACTTGACTTAAATTTATTTTCCGACAAGCGTTTTTGTTTTTTGTTGTTTTCTTTTCAATTATATCGCTTCAGAGGCGTCGCAAAAACATTTTGCAACATATATTTGTTTTTCTAATAAATTTTACCCCGCGAACGAGGAGAATTAATATATATATATATATATTTTATATAATTTGTACATGAGAGCAAGTTTGTTCTTCGCTTTTTCGAAATAAAAAGCTTGATTCGGATTCTATATTTCCCCTCCCCCGCCCCCCACCCTCCCCAAAGATTATCGTAACGAAAATCGATCGCATATATTCTATAATGTGTAAACTGCAGCGCTGAAGAAAAGAAAAGCCGACGGAAAATTCTGTTCCCGGCGCGAAGCGAAAGTGATCTCACTTGGTACTGTGAAAACACGAACACCTTTCGCACAGCGAGAGTTTTTTTTTTTTAAACGACGCGAGAAGAAGCCAAGTTTTATGAGAGTACCATTTTTCGACGCGCGATTACATCCTTGTGCATAGATATATATGTATATAAACTGATTGCGCGTTTGCATCGGACTTGTGTGTGTGTGTGTGTGTGTGTAGTTATTGTCATACAATCCGAACACACACGCTTCGGAGCGCGGACGTGATGAGGATTAAACGTCCGTGGCGTTCGTCGAACGCGCCCGATGTGTGACGACGAGCGTGTCTTCTCGTCGAAGTGCGACACACCCATCACGTGTGTCGCGCGAGATCTCGTTTACGCCATTTCCTTTTTGTTCGACGGGGAAAATAACTCGTCAAGAGTCTGCGCGAGTGTTTCGGACGGACGAGATGAAAGGAAAACCTCGTCTTCGGCGATTCGGCCGGAGATAAGTAGATGAAAAAAAAAAAAAAAACAAATACCGCCAAGAAACGTCACATATCGCGCGAACGCGCGCGTCATTCGATTCGTTTGTCTTGGCGGTTTTCGACTGCTCCTTCCCTTCTTGTTGTTTCCAAGACGTTTTAGAATTAGATCGCGTCACGTGCGAACTTGTTTCGCCGAGATCGCGGAGAAAGTGAAAAAAATACGCAGCGAGATCGATCGTCGCGTACAGTCTCCACAGTACACACAGCAAATGACGAAGAAGAACAATTATATCATTCAGTATATACAGCTTCCCGTTTGTGATCGCCAATGGAATCTTCAGCAACGACTAGCCGAGCCTTTATCGAGGGGGTCACGTAGTAGCTGATGTAGTTTTATATCTCGATTTGTATCTCGCATATTTGCATGAAACTTTACATGTGAACGTTTGTAATCGGACTCTCTTCTACGAACTCTTATACGATGCGTACTGTATCGTGTCGAATTTTTTATATACATATATATTATATATATAAAAAAAAAAAAAATGGGGAACCGCTCGAGCAAGCTCGTTGGTGCGATGTGATTTCCGTATAAGAAAGTATTTTATAAGATCGAATTTTGATACGCAAAGAAATATTTCGCCGTAGCCGTTGTATGTGATTAAGAAAAACACCACATCGTCGCGAATGGCGACCGATTTTTGGGAAAAATGTCTTTTGATGTTCCCGTTTTTCTGAGAAAAAAAAACAAACAAAAATTAGCGCGATAATCTTCAAGTAAACTCTAAACTCTACTGAAAAATATAGAAAAGATACGCCAAGTGTCTATACAAGTGGCTTTTCAATCAACTTTCGCGAGACAGTAGTTCGGTCGACATCAGATCACTTCTGATTCGTCGTTATTTTTGCTCTAAAAAAAAAAAAAAAACCGATTTGTGCGAGAACTTTTCCAATTCTGTCAAGAAAGTGTCGTGTGTGTCTGTGCGTGAGAACTTTTTCCAGTTTTATAAAACGTTTTTATAACCGGTTTTTACGCCGATTTTCACGCCGTGCCTGTGCGCGAAAAAAACTTTTTCCCGATTATTTCAAGAGACTCTCGCCACGTGGTCGCACCGACGTGTCTTCTCGAAGCGAGCGCCGAGAGAGAGAAGAGAGCGAGCACGAATCTGCGTAAACTGTAAACACAATCGAATTACTTAAATAACGATAGTTAAACAAGAGAAATAAAACCTCTAACACTTAAAGCGAGAAACCGTCGTATGTCGATGTGTCGATTTTCAATTGTATCGTCCCGCCTTTTATGCGCGGTTTAATCAAACTGAACCAATAATATTAAAATGCATTTTTGAGACTAATGTAACGATTTTACAGAGACTAAGCCTGACTACACTGATGATGATGATAATGGTGATGATGATGATGATGATGATGATGATGATGATAATGATGATAATGATTATGATGATGATGAAGAAGATGATGATGTGACTTTTCATATGTAAATTTTTACGATATATATTCTTTCCGTATAAGTACGATAGTAGTATCAGTGCTCTTATGCTTGAAAACAGAAACGATGACGGAAACGAAAAATCTGCCTTGAAAATTTAGAACTCGTCGACAAAAACAAAATATCGAACGTTCTGGTGAAACCGATACATACGTGATCAAAGATCTTTTTTTAACCTTCACAATGCTCACTGGGGTCTAAAAGACGCCGTCAGAGTTAACACGATTCTTCAAAGAATGAAAATAATTTTATTTAAAATCTTTATAAGAAGAAAAATAATTTGTATATAATTTTTTTGTTAATTTTCATTGAAGTCTCTTTTGACAAGGTATTTTGTTTGATTTTTAATTTTCTTCTTGTTAATTCAAATCAAAATTGACATGTAATTAAATTTTTTTTTTTTAGTTTCTTCCCTCTTCTCCCTGTAGATTCCACCAGGCACAGTGAACAATTTTCGCTTGTGAAGGTTAAACATGACGAAAATGATAACAAGTGATTTTATTGACCTACGTACTATTGGTAGGAGAGACGCCATAAAATTGCAATAAAATATATTTTTAGCGTCAAATTTCAAATATATTTTATTTGTTATCTGATTTTATTGTTTATAGATATATATATATATCTTTTTCTGTCTTTTTTATAGTCTAATATATCTCTATTTTCTATCTTTATTTTCTACTACAATCTTTGTTTGTCGCGTTTTCAAATAACAACATTGCTGCTCACATGTCGCCGATTCCCAAGCAGACGAGAACTGGTACAAAAACTCGTGGAAGAAGATACTGGCGTGCTGAGATGGAAATTTTTTCTTTTTTTTTTTTTTTTTGTCTTAACTCATATTTCTTAAGAATCGAGCGCGAAACACTCGAGACGTTCTGAACTAAGATAGCTTTAGGTATATTCAATGTACGCGTGTGCTGCCGGCTTGATTTTTGAGACGAAAGAGTCAACCGATTGTTTGAAATACACAGAAGCGTACTTTTGATCGAAGCTTTTATATCGTAATAATACAAACGTATCAGTGCAATTGGCAAGTTGGAAAATCAACTGACGTAACAAATTTCTGATACAGGATGAGAAATTGTAACAGCGATTATCGATTACTAACAGAAATAATAATAATAATTTTATTGTATTCAGGGAACCGGCTTAGAAATAAGAAAAAACCTAATGAGACGAAGAGTAGCTGCGATTTTTTAAATAATTTTTTTTACTTTAAATATTGAGGGTGCGAAACAAAAACCAATTTAAAAGTATTCGAATAAGCGTTATTTTTTTTTTTTTTTTTTAAGTAGAAAAATAGGATAGAAATCCGTTAAGTCGGTCCCCGATTGTATCGTACCTTTTTTTTCGATTACATTTTTATTCTAAGTTGTACGTATAGTTCTGTAAATATTGTAACGAATGACTAGTACTACTACGGAGGAAAACTACTTGTTGTCAGTGATGTTGCGCGGCGATGACACGTAACACGTATGTTTACGTTATTTACGAGGGAGAAGAAAGAGAAACGTGGGAGGGGAAAAAGAGCAAACCCGTTCGAGAGAGAAAAAGAGAGAGAGAGAGAGAGATAGAGAGCGTGAAGAAGATCTAATCCCCTGTGAGAAGACGTGGAGGGGGACTTTTATTGAGTTTCAATTTGGCTCAATCAGTCGCTAAACGATCGGTTTATCGCGAGAAACGAGACACGCATCTCGGAGGCGCAATGCGTTTGCGTCGCTACGCAAAACAATGTAAGCTTAAAACTTAATTAGACTCTCTGGGTCGTTGCGAGTTATTCTTTCTCTCTCTTTCTCTCTCTCTCTCTTTCTTCCTCTCTGTGTGCAGCAGGTGTTTAAAAATTGTGACAATACCATTATTTCATGACTCAACGCCAGTTGTTTAGGTATATATGGACACGTACCGAGCGAAAAAAAAAAGAAAAAAACAAAGAAATGCGCAGCAGTTGAAATATTATAGGTATTATATTCATGTTTTTATGTAAATAAATTTTTGGTATATTTCAATGATCGACGGACTCGTGATCAATTAGTTCACCCCTCTCTTTTACTCTTAGAAGATACATGTGTTTTTTAACAGACATATTTTTGTTGTAAATAGTTTATTTACGTTAGAAAAAATAATTTTGAGAAAAAATTTTATCAATTTGATAAATTGATACGAACAATAAAAAAATTTTATACAAAAGCTCTTTTCATCACGTACATACACAGAGTTTGGTAAAATAATATCACGCTTTTCTATATATTGCGTATATGTTGTATAGTTAGTAATTGAGAGACTGTTTCATATTTTTATGTAGATAATGAATAAAGTGTTTCTTCGTACAATAACATTACTTTCGATATTACTAACTATCGGTAATGCTTACTAACTGTTAGTAAATGAAATACACAAAACAATTTAACGAGAGTTATCAGAAACATCGAGTATAATAAAAAAAAAAACGCTACAAAAAATTATTTATCTTTCATTAACATTACACATTAGTAATTTCAAAATCATTTTTAAAATTTCACATCCAAAAGTGTTTTTTTATTATCACGTATAAGTTATTGCGTGTAATTATAACGCAATATAAATTTTTTTTCTTGTATTTTTACTTGAAAAAGATTTTTTTAGAAATTTAACTCTTTCCTTTTACATATTTTCGATCTTTTACGCGATTATGGTGGTTTTGCGCAACTCCCTTCCTCTCTTTTAGAATTTCAAACCAAGTGCTTACTCTTCTAGGGGCGTATAAGTGGCAAAAAGGCGCGCGTTTCCGGTCATAAAAGCGCCTTAATAAAATCTCCTCGTTTTTTAATATTTCCAAGCCGTGTGTGAGAGTACCGCGTGCTTGTACAACGTATACATAAACTTTCGCGGTATTGAATTTTCCAGCTTTTTCCACCGCGCCGTCTGACGAAAGACGTGTGTGTGTGTGTGTGTGTGTGTGTGTGTGTGTGTGTGTGTGCTTCGATATGTTTTTATTTTTATGATTTTTTTACTTTTACATTATACAACGCGATAGTTTGCGGTAACGAGCAGCGATTCATGATTCATCCGTTCACATAATTCTGGTCGCATTCTTTCCGTTGGTGTTTCTTTGTCACGACTGGCATGCAATTAAATCGGTCCATAAATACGCGATAAGCGTGATCACGTTGAATCGTACGACGTTTCGATTCGAAAAAAAAAATTGATTAGCCAATAGAATATATTTTATTTGTATTTTTATATTTCTTCTACATTTAAGTTATAAAACATTTAATATATTAGACAAACACTTATTAAGAAAAGAGAATGTAATAAGAATATGATCGATTAACTTAAATAAAAATCAAGATGAAAGAAATCAATAAACTTGTGAGAGAAAAAATCTGATATTGATTAAATTTAATTAAATTAATTTCCAGATATCGAATTATAGCCGTGAAATTTTAATCTCGATGCACACACACTAGTTTTTATTTTTTTTCTAAGTTTTTTTTATGTATACGAGCAAGAATCTAATTGAAGATTCTAGCAGATGAAAATTAAAACTTTGCGACCATCAAATCGAGTTAATAGATAATTATTCACACAGAAACCCCGACTTTACCCCGCGAAAATTATTGGCAATCGCGTATACACGCTCGCCTCGTTCCGCTTCATAACACGGGGAAGATTGACGCAAATATACGAAATTGCCCGAGCGTTGCGCGCGGAGGAGGTATACCGTTTTATGGGATTCTTTTTACGACTTACGGCAAGTCCTGCGTTCTACTTTGCGTTTACGTCATACGCGACCCTCGAGCGTTTACGCGCGCCGCTATTGCGAGCACGCAAGAACGGGGGAGAAGGACACAGGCAACACGTCGGGGCAAGGGGGATGTTTACGTGCCTTCGCCGTGGTATCGAGTACTCTCTCTGAAAAATTTCTATCTTCCTCGCTTTCCAAATTCTGTAAAAGTGTTCCACGTGCGCGCATAAAAACGCCCCTCTCTCTCGTTGCGTCACGCGGTCCACGAGTTTCGCGGAGTCGTAACTTGAACGCGCAATCTCCCCGCGACGCAAACGCGATAAAATGTTAATAAAATATTATTACAATCCTATCTCGCGGCTGTGTTTCGCATATTGTCTCGATGCGCAGATTTCAATATTAATAAAAAGTTATTACAGCGCGTTTACTTTTAAGGAGCGATCATCCTCTCGAAAGAGGAAACAAACGAGTTTGCCAAACAGAGTAAAACTCGACAAAATTAAAAACAGAACAACAGAATTTTAATATTTGAAACAATATTTAATATTTAACAAGGTAAGGGGAAATATTTAATATTTAATATAAACAAACAGAATTTTAATATTTTTTTCTTATCGCAAATTTCAAATAAAATAAATAATATAGAAAACTTTGCAAACATTCTTTCGAATGTCACATTTTGTTGTTTCTCTAACAAAAAGAAACAGTTTTACATAATTCAATTTTAATGATTTTTGAAGGTGGTTTCGAAAGGTGCTGAGAAAAAAATAATCCATGAGAAAGGTCAGAGTGCGCCGGAAGGCGTTGACGACGGCGGACGTCGTCTTCGACCTCGACGTCTCTCCGCGAACAAGACACGTCTCGCTGGGCGAGGAGAATGAGGAGCGCAGCGCGGCGAACGAAGCGTTTGAGCGGCCCGCTTTCCAGGAACACGGGCGTAAATCACGATTTTATTGCAGATAATTTTACGAGGAGTCGAGCTCGCCGCCGCCGCCGCCGCCGACGACGACGACGACGACGACGACGACGACAACGACGACGCCGAGTTAGTCGCTACCTTAAACTTGTAATCGCGTCACTTGCTCGAGAACCAGACCTATCATCACCAGACCTATCAAGATCGTTAGCGAATTAGTGCAACAAGGTGGGCTCTCAACGAATATTTGAAAAAAATCGGTCACTCTCTCGCTTCATTTCGCGCTGAAATTTTACCTAAAAAAAATAAAATACTTTCTGATCGACCGACTACACCTTCTTGCACAAAAAAAGAAAGCATGTGATGTTACCGTCTGTTTTTCAAGTCTCTCTCAAGTTTTGACAAATATTTCAACAAATATTTCTACGAAGTTTGAAGGCAAACTTCGCTTCAGCGTTTAAAACAAAAATAAAAATAAAAACCCACATAATACATTACAACCTTTTTCTATCGCTTAGAAACGTAAAAATTGAAAAACTTTATATATAAAAAGTTCTCGTGTCGGATCAAAAGACGATCAAAACAAGTCTATAAAAAAAAAAAAAAAAAAAAAAAAAAAAAAAAAAAAAAAAAAAAAAAAAAAAAAAAAAAACATTGATGTGCATTTACCAATCAAAAGTTTTACGTGAAAAAATCAGTTAATTAAAAAATTGTAGCTATTTAATCAAACTCGACCGACGTATAAAAATCAGTGTCCCAAGAACGTGAACAACTCGCACACTTAATAAAAAGCGAGATAACAAGATTGAGGAAAGAATTCGAGAGGCCCGAACTCTCATTTTCTCTCCGTCGGACTTTATCGACCTCGCGAATGAGCTCCCATATCCGACGGCGGGAGTCAATTAAGTCTGATTACCCGAACGCGTTTCGGCGGGTGGAATCAGCATAAATTCGACGCCCTCGATCCCTGACGGAGCAATCGACTCCGACTTTGTCGTGTGGAGTTTCCGACTCGCGCGCGCTCGCTTATTCTCGTTTCCATCCTTCTCTTTTTTCCTTTGCTGCTCGTCGTTCTTACAGCGCGGAAGTACCGCAGGTTTTACGATCGCCGATACGAGACGTTTTACCGGAATTAAGATTCCGGGGTGGAAAGGAGGAAGCGTTTCCCCTTCCCGGAGGTATGTCTGACACTTTAAGCGTCTCGTAAGTCTGCGGGCGTGCGCGTAAATTATTCCGCCGCGACGCAACGTCGCTCCTTGTAAACGCTTCCATTTATATATAGGCTGATTTTACAACGAGCGGATGTGTGTATACGTAAGCATATCTCTTACATTATACTCCGTCGTAAACTTTTGCGCGCATCCTCCCCTTCGTCTAGCTCCCCCCTTGTTCGCGAGAAAAATGTAGTTGAAAGATACTCTTTTAAATATGCACGTTTTGATAAATTTAAAATCAACGTTTTTCATCAGCAAAATTTCTCACGCCGAGACGTTGCTGAATTATTTCGACCAAATGTTTTTTAATATTTTACTTTCTCGCTTCGCGAAATTTTGTAAACAATTCGAACATCGGAATCCCACAAAGAAAGCAATTTTCGACGCATCACGCGGTTGAAACAAACGGTGTTACATTCCACGACGTTTTTTGTCTTTTTTTTTTTTTCAATTCCGTCGAGCGCGAAACGGTTGATCTTTTATCTGAACTCTTCTATCAAGGATTTCGACGACCGCAGGAATGTCGGTCAGCGTGCATGCTCCTGGCGAACCGCTGGTGGTCTCCCGACTATCACTTCTCGGACCGTGCTTCATGACCTTGAAAACGACACCGCTCGTATTGCGGTAACTTCCTTTTAACCGCCTACGATTATGTGAATGTAAATTTTACGGTGGATGCCATTTCGGTGCGTAATGCGGTACTTCAGATTCACCGCGGGTCTTAAAAACTTGTTTGGTCGGTGTATTTACCGTCAATAATAATCACTTAGAGCGAGAGAGAGAGAGAGAGAGAGAGAGAAAGAGTAATATTCGCTCGTCTTCATTGAGAATTAAATTGTTGTTTCTATTCGATCGAAAGTTTAGTGCATAAATTTGCAGAATCAAATAAGAGGAATATCAACAAACGGATTAATCGGATTATTGAAAAAAATGAGAAAACACGAATAATTATTTAATGACAGAATTAATTAAATTCCAATAGTATTAGCGCGTTGAAATATGACGCTTAGCTTTTCTTAAAAATAATTTACTTGTCTTCGTCTTCTAAAAGAGATCAACTGGTATATCCCCCTTTCATCAGCTCTACCCTCGTCTCATTTGTCAATGAAAGAGATCCGCGGGTAGAGATAAAGAAAAATCGAAGTGTGACACACGCGAAATGAGCGTAAGATTGGCGCGGAACAAGAAGGCGCTCTTGTGAAAGAGAAAGAGAGAGAGAGAGAGAGAGGGAGCGGATCTCTTAAAGAGGATGTATGGGATTAAGATAATAGTCTCGAGAGGGAAGGAACTCGGAAGGTGGAGGAGGCGGAGAAGCAAAAACGAGCGATATGATGTGGGTCAAAGTCTTCGGGACTGGGTCGCCACCGTTGGGTTCCTTCTCGTCGTGGGTCGAGTCCCTCGCAAGCTTCTTCGGGATCGACCACGACCCGCCGCCCGCCCCCGTAGAGCGGTTTCAATTCCCACGGCGACGTCGGACTTCCGATACTCCTGAATGCCGCCACGTACCGCAGCCGGAAGTTCCGAGGACTCGTAATTCGATTAACGCGATATTAAACGGGGGCAGCATTCTCATCGCTGTTCGAGAAACTCGTGAAACTCGTCTAATTTCTCGCCAATTGAACTCACTTTTGCGAAAAGCAGACGCGTCTGTGAATAATTACTCTCGCTATGGTTTGTATATTTTATTTCCTATAAAGAACAATAAATTAACAAACAATAAACTAACAAATATATACGCTAATAAAAGTGTTATCAAATACATATAAATTAATATTATTAATATTCTAACAAACAGAGAAACCCAAGCGTTATTGTCATTTATCTTGCAAAGAAGAATCGCAAAAATAATTTCGTCGTGTTCTTGCCGGAAAGAGAATAAAACAAAATGAAATCTCGTAACTCAGTGACAGATTCATTACAGGGTGATATCGCAGAGCAGAGAGAAAGAGAGAAAAAAAACAACAAGGAAGTTTTTCGATGACCGATGGTCTGTGGGGTAGATTCTCGTCTCTTCTCTTCATTTTTCTTCTTCTTTGCCGCGTGCCACCCTTAACAAGAGTCTCTGTTATGTCTTTAATAAGATAACGCCACGAGGACCGTAACACGTCTCGATCTTAGGGGAAACGAATCTGTTAATCTACACTCGAAATCGCAAAAGATATAACAAATGCCATAATCTTTTCTCGAGCATCGAGTGGTCAGTTCTTTTATTTCGGTGAATATGTGTAATTTAATTAGCAAATATATTTAACGTCAAAAACTGATGATTGTAGCAAAGAACACGAACATTGTTTTAATTAACTCAAGATCTCTGTTTGCGTTATAGTATATTGTAATTTTTGAAAACAATTTGAAAACAATTCCCTCGTGAATCCCCGTCATTAATAATAATTAAAAACGACATGCGAACGCACCGTAATTACGTTAATTACCTTATCATTTCAATGAAGCTTGTGCCGTAATACACGACCGGGCAAACGCAATGCAAACTTTACCTATTCGAGCAAGAACTGAATTCTCAGCTTGCAATTATCAGCGCGGAAAATGGAAATGGCGGCGCACGGCGGTCCTCTTCCGGCAACCACGAAATTTCACTTTCCACCCTTTCCATTCTCGGCCAGCGCCGACCACCGTCGTCGCACATTCTATCCTATCTTCCAGCGCTATAAATTAATACTAATCTCGGAGCGAGCTCATGCAGGCTTCCTAGGCCGCGAAGGGCGGCTTGGATTTATTGGGATTCGAGTAACTCGCTGCGACGTTATCGTTCGCTGGCTTCTCTGGTATACCAGGCATAAATGCCGTTGCTAATCGTGCTTCCGAGTTGTAGAGTCACGTTCAAGGTCGTGTTAAAAGTGTTCCATAAATTGACACATCTGATACTTTAAGAGAAAAAGATGTAGAAAGCTATTTTTGTAATTCCTAAAAATCAGGTAACTTGATTTGTTTTAGAAGAATCTCAAATTGCGCGCTTGTTAACACACTTTATAAAATTGACTTGTAAAGTAACTATAAAATGCGTGAGAAAAGAATAATTGTAAAAAAGTTATAAATACTTCAGAAAGTAGTGTTTTTATACTAATGCTACTCTTATCTGTATTATACTACTCTTATCTGTATTATACTACTCTTATCTGTGAATTAAAAGAGGTGTGAGCTAAAATAAGATTACGAAAAGGGAACTTTCTTAATAAAAATGAGTATATGCTTGGTAAACCACGTTTTTAAGAGTCTCCAAGTTTCTGCTGGGGTTAAGATGAAAGGATGAGCACCACTGCAGCGTGTCTAATGTAAGAGGAGGCGACTGAAGGTGGAGGAGGTGAGAGTGAACGTGCGTAGCCGAGGGGGCAGCTCGGGCAAGCCGGACTTCGAGGTCCTCCACCCTTCTTCGTGTCGCCCCTCAGCCCTCCTCGTGTCTACCTCACCACCATCCCTCACCAACCACCCCTGTCTTCCCGCACTTTCTCATTGCCTCTTCCTCCCTCGGTCTCGGCGACCTCCAGGAACAGGGGTGGCTTCGCGACGAGGCTGGAGGAGACGAAGGAGGTGGCTGGCCGAGGAGGAGGAGGAGGGCGGAAGAAGAGGGCTGGGGTTAGCTCTGAGCCTAGATCAATACTCGCATCTCCTGCTGGCTGGACCAGACCGGACATTGCGTTCCGAAGCTTACCTTCTCGCCAATATCAAACCACCCTTCCTATGAGTCGTCCTCACTCTCCCCCGCAGCTGGCCCTACCCTTCTTCCTTCGTTTCGTCTCGCAGCGGCCTCTTGGCCGGCCAACTCTCTCGGCGTACACCCTTACGATTTGCATCCAACGAACCGAGACTTTTGCTAAGAAGAAAATTTTTCGTTCTATTACGAACTGATGTTTCTACGAGAAATTCAGTTTAACTAAGCGTGACATGTGCGTAGACTCATATTGATGCATCAATTGAACAACAAACTTTGATAGGAAAATATAGATCTATGTTTGTTAAATCTTCTATACAAACAATATAGTTTCATAAGAAAGTTTCAGATTTTATTTGTAATATGTAGACACAGTTGCATCAAGAAAATCATTTAATCTACAACAATCATATATGTTCATACAAGTATTACATTTATTACTTATTTTATACTGATTTACTCGTTCCAACTTATCAAAATCGTAAAATAAATAAAACGTATCCTACACTTATGCAAGATTTTTTATTTTCCACAGATTATAACTAAATTATTTGTATCTGTTTATATATGTGCTACATTTTTTAACCACACCTGATACAGTAAATATTACTGTATTTGACAGTCCGCAGTCTGTGCAAAGTGGGACGGGAAAATGTGCACATTACTGCTATACTGTATTCAATTTTATTCTCTGTTGAATAAAGATACAATTATAAAAAAGCTGCTTGTAGTTGTTTTTTTACTACCTCCTATATACCTAACCCTAACCCTATATAATCCTAATAAACTTTCTAAAACTGCTGAGAAAATATTGAAAAAGTATCAGGAGAACATAACTAGCAAAGAGGTGGCACAAAGTTCAAGTGGGTGGAGCAATTCCGAGAATTCTAAGAATTAATAATTGATTCCAAGAAATCCCCGCCCATTTGACCCGCCCACCGAGTTTTCGTGCCACTTCTTTGCTAGTTATGTTCTCCTGATACAATTTTTCAAAAATTCCCGAAAAATGCGAAAACTTTTGGAAAAAAGTATCAGGAGAACATAACCAGCAAAGAGGTGGCACAAAGACTCTCCGTGCCACCTCTTGACTGGTTATGTTCTCCTGATACAATTTTTTGAAATTTTCCGAAAAATGCTGAAAATCCTCACAGACTCCGTGCTACCTCTTTGGTGGTTATGTTCTCCTGATACTTTTTTTCAAAAGTTTTGGCATTTTTCGGGAATTTTTGAAAAATTGTATCAGGAGAACATAACTAGCAAAGAAGTGGCACGAAGACTCGGTAGGCGGGTCAAATGGGCGGGGATTTCTTGGAATCAATTATTAATTCTTAGAATTCTCGGAATTGCTCCGCCCACTTGAACTTTGTGCCACCTCTTTGCTAGTTATATTCTCCTGATATTTTTTTAGTATTTTTTCGATATTTTTGGGAAGTTCTAAAGAAGATAGAGGATTTCATATAAGGTAGTCAATAAACAAGACAAGTAGATTTTTCATAACTGCATCTTTATTTAGCAAAGAATTTGTTAAAAGTACAATGTATATCAGTATATGTATAGTGTGCTCATTTTTCCGTCCCACTTTGCACAGACTGCGGACTGTCAAATACAGTAATATTTTACTGTATTAGGTGTGGTTAAAAAACAGAGCACACACGATCACATACTAAGGTTTTTTTTTTAGAAGAAAAATACTTTTTTAAATAAATTTTTTATAGTACGTACTATTGATGTAAAAAAGGAACAAGTTATAAAATATCTTTATATATATATTTTTTTTTCAAGAGCAAATCTTGAAAGTACTGTAAAAGTTTCGAAAATCAGTCTACATTGAAAAGTATATAATCAGAGAATATACATGAGAAATTGATATGACGTGTTTCAAAAGCAAAGTTGATCATTCCTTCGCAGCTTCCTGAACCACAGAGAACCACTGCACGTCGGTCAATTTTCCCTTAGTTTCTCCTCGCGCGGGAAGGATGGCCGCTCGCCTCCTCGAATATACGATACTCCACGTCCGTAAACGAATATAAAAGAAGAAGAGCGGCCGATGGTAGCGGGTGAAGAGTGCGACGGAGATGGACGCTCGCGCACCCCATGTTTACGTATACAGACGCTCCCGGCACGCACACAGCCACGTGTCCCCGAGAACGTGCTCTGAGAAAATTCGACCGGTCGGTCCATTTGCATGGTCGTCTTTTTCCGATCCCTCCCTGATATTCCCTTCTTTCGGATTCCGTATACGATGTGGTCGTCCAATAATCGAAAACATTTCACACTACCTCTACCCCTTCGTTTTGTTTTGCAGTCCGAGAGTTTGGTCGGTTCTGATATTTAGTCAGAGCGAAGCTGCGTTTGGGCTATTCATGTCTAAAAGCATCGGTCCGAGCTCTCATTGAGGACTTTCTTCGTCAATCTCTTTCACGTCAATTAAGCTTAATTGTAGATCGTTAATTCCTCGGAGCCCATCAGTCTCATTCTGAGAACGTTTTTGTGAGGGATTCCCTTCAATGACGTTACACTGTTCGGAACTGCAAAAAGATTTTACCTTAAAAAGAGCGAGAGTAGCTTTGTGAATGTCTTTCTTTCTTAAAAACATTGTAACATCAAAGAGAGATAATGTTTGAATAAAACTTTATGAATTATAAGTTCCTCTTGTCTCTTTTCTCTTATGGTCTTTGTTTAGGAAAGATTGACTCCGAGGAACTTATCCGAAAAGGTTTTTTTTATCAATGAAAAGACAAATGGAAGTGTAAAACAAAAATGTTTAAAGAAATGGATTTAAAAAAATATTTCCAGTTTTATATAAAAATTCCAGTGTTAGAAACTTTTAAAAACGATTGCGAGAACATAATTTTTAACATAGTTTCATTGCACACACACACACATACATAAATTTTGCTAAGAGTATAATAATTATCTCATTATACTATTACTGTTAAGTTTAAGTCTGTTTAAATACACCGAGCTTGTGATTTTGTGAAAATACCCACGAAAAACTCATATCACAAGTTGACCACCACTGTTCACTTTCTCCGGGCGAGAGAACCCTTTAGCATCTCACCCCCTTTGGCTCGGCTCGGCAACCCGACTCACTCTCGCTCTCGATTCGCTCTCACTCACCTCCCCCTGCCTTACCACCCTCCGTTTTCCGCCGCGACCACCCCGCGTTGCACCCTTCTACATCAACCCTCGCTCCGTGTCCCGGCGTCTTCTCCCTCTCCCTAGCAGCAAGTGAGAGTGGACCTTGGTCCAGCGCTGAATCGACCCTCTTTGCAACCTCCGTCTGACTCCGCGCTCACCCTCACGATTCCACGGCCGCTCTCGTTCCTTCCTTTCCACCCCCGTTCCTTCCTCCCATCCCCGCCGCAGCAACCGCCGCCGCCGACGACGACGACGACTTCTCCGCACGTCGCCGCACCCTAATCCCCATCTCGAAGATACGTCTACCCTCGAAACCCCGTATCGATTGGCAGAAGCATCGCCAGAGAGCGCCACCTAAAGCCACCCCGTGCTCTTGCTCTCTTTCTCGACCACCAAAATTTCAAGAAAGGCGCGGAAGGTCGGTAGTTCTCAGTTTCTTTATGTTTCAAGTTCACATCGTTGGAATTTTATTTCGAGCAGCGCTAGGTTGCGCGCTCGAACATGTACATATATTCTCGAAATTTTATTGTTTTCTTCTCTATTAAATTAAAAATGTAATTAAATATGTGTAACTATTTATTTTAGAAGTCTTATTTTAAGACAAAATGTTAGGAAAGAATAAGAAAGACGCTAATTACAAATATAGCTAAAAAAAATCTATATATTACAAATGTTTTATCAATTTTCAAAAAATACTATAGTAGATGTGTTAAAAATATACATTAAATATATTAAAGCTGTTTTATATGTACAAAAGTTTATATATCACATCCTGATACATTATTTATAATTTGCTAATGTCTTAAAATATGATTAAAAATTATGAAGACTGAGAGATTTTTATTTTTTTATTTCTCATACAACGCAATGAAACAATACGCAGACCCACGAATTTAACCCAATTTGAACTATCTAGTTTTGTTTCGCTCCTACTATAGCCACTGTGATGTGCCTTCGTATTGGGGAATGCACACACTTTCCTGATTCCGCTAATTCGTGAACAAGTAGCCACGAGCGTTCTCGTTGCAGCCCGGTTCTGGCAAGCAATTAAACGCCATTGCGGGCCACTTTCGTGCGAATTTTCGCGTGTGGCCGACCAACATCTGCCGAGTTGCGCGTGTGGCTATGCGGTGGCAGGTTCGGGGTAAATGTTAGGATAATTGAGGCGAATCATGCGAGGTTTGCCGAGCGCCCTTTCATCGGCGCCCGGACTTCTCACTCGGAGCCTCAAAATGTACGGGCCGTGAATGTCGGGAATGCAGCAACTTCGATTTTAATGACGGAATTGCAAGTATGTTTCGAACAACACGAATGTTCCGCGACACGACGTCTCCGGATTCTTCATTATATAAGTGTCTCTCGTCAAATCAAGAGACGATTGTGACATGATTTTCATATCTATCGAAGTTTATCAAAATTCTGTCGAAAGATTTGCGCTTGTATTTATTACGAAAACTATTAAGGAGAAATAAAAGAAGCATCGTTACCACACACACAGGTTTAACTCCTTGGCTTCTCATCGAATCAATTTCGGACACCCATCCGGAATCTATCGCGAGCCATCCGGCCGAATTAACTTCGGACGTTATGAGCATCGACATTAGAGACGCAGAGTGCCGTATATTACTCTCTTTAGACACCACCAGATTCATTAGTTAGTTTTACTGCGCGCCGACGATCCGGCGAATAGGTCGTTTGCTACAAAGTAATTCCCCAAAACACGCTCGTTAATATTACCGGACCGATAATTTTCGTATCGGGCACAAATTCTGTAAGACGAAAAATCAACAGTCCTCCCACTTTCGCCGTGCGTCGCGGATTCCCGGGCCCGAAAGGTTTCCGAAGATCGTTAAAAAAAAAAAAAAAAAAAGCAATTAGCGTCGGACGCGTTTGATCGCGTCGTAAAATCCATCGTCGGCCGCCTCTTTTCTTCTTCTTCTTCCGGCGCGGCCGTTAACGGAACGGCAATTTAACAGCCGATAAAGTCCGTTCATTCGGCGGGACGTGCGGCGAGGAATAGATAAGGTTTCTTCCCGGAGGTTGTCTGGCATAGGAAGAACGTTATGACGAATTAGGCCATCCTCGGCTTCTGACACCGTCGGAAAAAGGGAGGAGAGGGAGAGAGACCTACCCCAACAAGAGATATGTTTGGGGGCGTCGTTAGCTAGGTCGATGGGCGATTTATTTGATGCCGTCTGGCCGAAGGTGATGCGCTACTACTGCGGTTAACGAGGCGAGCCCTTCAAGTCGCGCGCACAGATTCTACCGGAGACTGACTTCGGTAATTTGTGATTCCCAGATTTTGCCGATTCCGTTTTTGGGACGGAGACCGGACGTCGCGTGGGAGCGACGTTCCCAGACGCCATTATAGATTGTAATTTTGAGAAATCTCTTCCTTCTCAAATTTATATCAAAATGCTCGCGTGATATCAGCAAAATTATTAATGAAGATACACGCAAAAAGCGTGTAAAATTATCAAATATTAACGTGGAAAATTGAGTTTATACACATTCATGCCGATTACTCTCAAAGCATATTGTTCGAGTGAAATCAAAACGTATCTTTATTTTGTTGAAATTTTGTTGTTGCTGAAATTTAATTGTAATTTTGTAATTAATTTTACTTTTGGTTCCGTCGAGCGCGCGTCTGAGAAATATTGACTGTTACTACTCGTCCGCATTGTTACATAAATTTCGACAACTTATGTTTTGATTGTTTGCAGAAAAATTCCGCGACTTGAAAAATCGAAACCACATACGTTGTAAATCGCTTAAAGGACATTTCTGCGATGCAACCGCGGCGGAAATATAGCGTTCTCTTTCTTTCTTTCTTTCGTTCTCTCTCTCTCTCTCTCTCTCTCTCTCTCTCTCTCTCTCTTCTCGACGAGTCGTCGTCTGTGATGTTCTGCGTTAACTTTATTTGAGATTTTAAAATTCAATGAGCCAATCCGATCGCTGACTACAGGCGGTTCTGTGCTTCTCCCGAGAAAGAGGGAAGCACGTTAAAAGAGAAGAAGATGAGACGTGGAAAGGGACGTGCTCTCTTTGTGATACGGTTAACTGCTCCCTTCATCCTCTCGAATCTTGACAGATCAAAAGCATCGACTACGCTCGTAGTCGACGATCAACTTTTCGATTGAACGTCCCTAAAGCACTAAGTCGCCTCATTTAAAACGCAAGATAAAGCGTCGAGAGTTTCATTTTGCAATGTAAGTAACAAATTGCGGTACACATGTGTTTTGCGCGCGGTAATAACGAAATGCGGAAACTGACGCGAGTGGAGTAAAAAGCAAGTGGGTGAACATTTTACATCTCGGAAAAGTAAAAACAGCTAAACAATTGTACTTTTTTATTGGCGAATCTAAAAATAATTCAAATAATACACGCACTCAAGATGAGTGACAGGTAAAACGCATATAAATTAAAAGAGTTTGTTTTAACATAATTTATGTAATATCTAAATAGTAAGCAATAAAGTCAAGACGTTTTTTAAAAATAATTTTCTATTAATTTGCAACGTTATCTTGTGTTTTGTTTGTCACGACCTTAAATATTATTTGCGTTATACTTTGTAAAATAAAGTTTTTATTGCTCAAAGCGATTGTCGCATCCGTCACTCGCGCGAAAGTTTTTTTTCTTCGAGCCACCGTGAGGAATCTCGTGTCTATATATGTAGGAAATTATCCCCCGTAATCGTTACAGTCCCATCATCCCCCTCCGGTCGGTAGTAAATTCTTGAGAACCGAGCAAGGTGTCGGCCGATAACGACCGGCCGTTTTACCGGGCGTATAAATGAAAAAGTGAGAGTCCCGCGCACCGCGACTGGAAGCTCGTAATTTCTGGAGCACCCCCTCGGACTTCTAATAAATGCCATAAGCTGTTCGCTGAGAGAGCGAACATAATTCACCCCTCCCCGCGTCCTATTACGTAAATGCCACACACGCGCGATAATCCAATAAACGCCCGCGCACACGTGTTGCCTCCGCTCCTTAATAAATTTGCTCGATAAATCGCTCCGATGCGATGCGACAGCTACATAATCGTATTTCAATCAGAGCGGAAGGAAGCAGAATTTTCCGACTTCGACGTCAGTGATTTGCGAAGTGTTGGAAAATTCGTACACGAAAAGTTTTCTCAATATATTTGTCGTGATTTGTGAAAGAGACAAATCTCTTTCTCTCGAAAAATTCTCTCGCATATCGCTGACGAAAAAAAAAAAAAAAAAACAGGAACAAGATGGGAATAAAAACGAAAAAGACGATTATTTATTTCAACTTTCGTGACAAACTTTAACGACGACGTAGCGCGCTCGTATCTGAACCGAAAATGGCACTTTTTCATTTTCTGATGGAGCGGTCAGTTAGTACGCAATTATCAGCTTCGTTATTATAAAAAATATTTTACGTCGGAAACATCAGACCGACGTTCGTTAGCAGAACGCGTTCTGAGATTTGGACTTTAATGGGCGTGCGGAGTTTTACATGAAATGTCTCGAGTCTTTTCTCTTTCTCTCTGTGTAGACGACGACTTTACGACTTCTCCTCGTTTTCAGCCTTCATTTCGGCACCACCGCGCCAGAGGAATGTCTTCTCTTCGGTTTCGGGCTCGTCAACCTGAGCCCGAGACCGAGTAATTAAAATTGATGCGGTGTTTAGTGAATATAAATTGAACCTCCGCGCCCTCGTGACGCAATGCTTATTTCCGAAGATAAAAGGAAGAGACTATTATAGCGCCGAACTCTCGTGCCGGTTCTTTTCGTTTGGGAAACAGCTCCAGCAGATTATCATCAAAACAAATTAGTAATGAAACGTGTAAAACAAAAAAAAAAAACAAGCACTGACCAAGCGTTTAAATAATATTCATATTATAATAAACCGCAGGGGGAGTCTGGCTTCTACTCCTGGCCGAAGGATTTTTTTCGCAATAGGTCTTTTAACAATTAACAAAGGAGTAAAAAAGTTTGTTTCTGCACATAAGAAAGCGTCCGATATGCGGATTGATAAATTCTTTGTGATTTTTCATAAATATTGCGATAAAATAACTGCTCGTGTGTCAATATAAATATGTTTCATCGCTCTTGAAAAATAATCGCGCGGAGAAAAAAATCGCCCTTGTATTTCGGGCCTAAACACACTTTAAACAAATTTTTCTCACTTACATATTTGACGCTTGATATTTCTCTCACATAGAGAAAGTATCAAAAATACTATAGTATTCAATATTGAATACTAAGAAAGCCGATATTGTTTATTGCATATTTGTTAATTTTCACAAATTACATATTTGTTAATATTCGCATATCACTTGTACACGGAAGTTCATCAAGTTTCAAAGACTCGCGTAATGTCTTCCTCCAGTTGGTGTCGTACACAATATTGTTTTTCGGTATCGATTTCATTACATTGTCTACGAAGTTGGGCGGGGAAGAAGAGTTGGGCGAGCGAAAAGTCATCCGACGGGCCGCGACACCAGCGTGTCACTTTTTTAACGACGGCACGACACGAAGTAACTATACGGGTGACAAAAGAAAGTCGCTGAAGTCTCATCGCGTGCGTCGAGTCATAACTTCGCGTCACGGTCGAACGTTATACTTCGCTCGTCGTTACGATCGACGAACACGCGACTCTCCGTTACGAAGCGCGACTCGCGAGGCTCGTCGAGAAAATGACAGCCGGCCGGCCGGCCGGCCGTGTCGTTTCTGTGATTTACGACGAAGATAGCAAGGGCGTTTCATCGATTACGGTCATTTAACGGCTCGTTGCTAAGTATATATTGTGCAAATCGTCTCTCGCTTTGAAAAACAAACTCGGGTAAAAAAATCGACGGGCATTTATATTGCAACAAAAATTAAGATACAAAAAATTAAGATAAGTGGAAATTAATAAAAATAATAAAATCAATACGCGCGCGCGTTACACAACTGCGGAAGACATTTTTCCGTGGCTTGCCCCGTCATCTTCTGTCGCTCGAAAATCTAACGCGTTGTAAATAAACTCGTCAATACGTAACGATAATTGTTGTAAATATAAACTTGTTAAAAACTATACGATTTCTTCTTCTCTTTAAAGATGATCGATTGGTAACAGAGCGCGAAATATTTCCATCAAGCACCGAGAATTCGCAAGAAGGATGCGCGTGTTAGCAAACTCTGTTACGAAAGAAAACGATTTGGGTTATGGAGCTGTTCGTGCCAGGCTCTGGTCTTCTCGAGGGCTCGAATTGTCAGTAGAACGAGCAGTCGCGAACGAGCGCGTGAATGATGGGTGAGCGAAAAGCTGCTCCGAATGAGCAGTCAGCTCGAGAAGAGGGCTGAGAGAGAGAGAGAGAGAGAGGAGAGGGGGAGGTTTGCCAGTTCGCAAGCAATTATCGCGCGAATCGCGCCACTTGGCGGCACGTTAGATTGCTCGACGTTGGCTATATCGATCTCGTTTGGCTCATTTCGCGGCTCAACTTTGCGGTGCGCGATCGATGATAAGAGCCGCTAACCAACCCGACTTATCCCATCCCGCGCTTTACGTGTGTATCTCTATTCTCTCTCTCTCTCTCTCTTTTCACGTCCGTTCTTGTAATATCGCGATTGTCGTATATTTTCGCGAGAAGCGCAGTGCGGAGATTGACGTTTTCTCGTTTTACTTCTCGACAGAGATAAGACATTTAGCAAGTGCTTTTTTTTTTAATTAAAAAAAAAAAAAAACAAAATAAGAATTTTCACAAAGATATCAGGAAGATTATATTTTAACGGTAGGTCTCACCTCACGCTATTATTATATTCATTTAACTGACCGGCAATCGCGAGAAACCACATACAAAGTAAGAGACAAATTAAGTCTCTCTTCCTATACGGCGAAACGCACACCGTACGCCGGCGTTAATTTTCTTCAGTTTTGCAATTACTCGCGCCTATAATCACTCCCCCTTCCTCTCTCATGTCGGACATTCCGATGTCGGTGAACCGACACCGCCAAGAGAGATCCTCCGCGATTATAATTAACCGATCGAATTGAATGAAAAAGACGAGGCGCGTCTCACGCGACTCGTGTTTCAGCGCGTGTGGTGCTCTCTCTCTCTCTCTCTCTCTCTCTCTTTCTCTCTCTCTCTCTCGAGTCTCGCGTTCTAAAAACGCGAAGAACACGAGGCGCACACGGTAGTTATACCCCCACAGTCTCTCGACATAACGACGTCTACCGTGGCGGGCTACCCGTGGTATCGTAATATCGTGTATACGTACATATATAATGCGACGGCAGACAGCGCTACAGGGACCTTCGCTTTCGCGAACACGAGAGAGAGAAAGCCCGCTTACGTGCTTACGCGCGCCTTATAGCGGGCGGATCACCATGGAAACTAAGAAAATTTCATTCTGCAACGTTCCCGTTTTTCGCAGAAACATTTCGTATCGTTGGAAGAGGGTAAAGCGCTCGGGAGATACGTTTTTCGCCCTACGTGATCAACATGCAAATGTTACAATGACCAGAGATGTACAATACATCACTACCTGGACAATTATTAAATAAATTATTATATTGTTACAATATATTTTTATATATTTATATGTTATAAATATATATAATATATTTTAAATTAATAAGTAAATAGTTAATATACATTATAAATAAAATAAAAATGTTACTTATATTTACTTATTTATTAAAAAAATAAATACTAATATTAACAAAATAAATATTAATTACATTTACTTAATTGTTTATACATTTATATTATATCCTGCTAGAAAAAGCGTGTGTAAATAATCACAACTGATTCTCTCAATTCTGATTGTTGCCACTTTTATCTTGACGCTGATTGAGCGTTTCTGGGGGATGTGTTTTTCGATTCATGTCGTACATATCAAGACGCACGGTAGTTGCGCCAAATTCACGCGCAACGAAGTCAAACGGCGCGAGGCACTCATGTCTCTTATACGCGAAATTCATGCGATTGAGAAGTAAAAAGATTTTCATATAGCGATCAAGGATGACTGAACCGATCACGTTTGTTTTAGTCTAAATTACTTCAAAACAAAACATTAAAAAACAAAAGTATTCTTGCATTTTTTAAAGTTACGTGACAGAAAAAAGAGGAAAAACACGTGACTACAGTCATGTGACTTAAATATATATATATATATAATATATATTATACATATAAATATATATCTTATATATATCTAATTTATTATATATTTATAATATTATATCTTATAATATTATATTGTATTATATGTATTGTTTCTATACTACGGTAAAGTCACTGACCTTGGTCACGTGACTACAGTGAGGTCACTGACCCCGGTCGCGTGACCGCGCCGAGGTCACTGACCCCGGTCGCGTGACCGCGCCGAGGTCACTGACCCCGGCCGCGCGACCGCGCTGAGGTCACTGACCCCGGTCGCGTGACCGCGCCGAAGTCACTGACCCCGGCTGCGCGACCGCGCCGAGGTCACTGACCCCAGTCGCGCGACCGCGCCGAGGTATTATAATATATATAATATTCTTTTTTTTACTCTTTTTCCTGTCACGTGACCTTACTTTAGTCACGTGTTGTTTTTCTACTCCTCTTTCTTTCTATTTTTCGAGCTTGATTTTCATGCCTTATTTCTGTTATTTTATATATATATATCATATGTATTATATGGTTTGTAAGACGTACATACTAGCTGTCATATACATGTCGCGGTGACAGAGTATATTTATTGGCACAACATGTTAAAATAAAAACAATAACAGCTTGCGCGTAGCGCGCGTCTGTGTCGTGCTAGTAAGAGTAAAATGCGAGTAACTGATATTTAAAAACGTATCTCAGACCTACTTAAAACATTGAGAAATGTTATGTGTTTGATATTTACACTATCTAATAAATGTCTCCGGTCAGTTGAGGACGGTTACCTTGGCTCTGTTTTACACGATGCAATTGTACTTCTACTTTCTTGCGACGCGGATATATAGAAGAACGTCCGAGACACGTCAGAGCTCGTTGACGAGCAAAAATCGCAATGTCGTGAATAATGCAGAATTAATTCCGGGATGTTAAAGGACTACCATGCGACGAGTCGTGCAATTTGGGAAAAGCCCTCTCCCCCCCGCCGGCTTCGTAAGTCTCGAGGCAGCGGCTTGCTTCCTGCCAAGTCGCTAAAAGCCCTGTAAATTATTGCTGAAAGTTTACAGCGTCCGCTGCAGGACGCGAACGCGCGAGCGCACGCGCGCGCGCACCGCCCTGCACCCCTAATTGTACTAATTATTATCCCGCCGTCACAGGCGGACGAGGGAAACCGGAAAAGTCGGACGGGGGGTTTCGTGACGTTGCGGCTGTGTTTTATGGTCGACAGCACGAAATCTCCGATAAATGTGATCCGAGAAGTTCGAGGCGCGCGTCTGACAATTTCCGAATTGAAATATCGCGAAGTGACGCGAAACTCTCGTTTCGTTATTCTCGCAATTGATTTCGAGAATAAAAATAAATTATTGATTGTTTTGAAAAAAACAAAACACAAACATTCATCGAGAACAACGAGATCGCTCTTGAGAAATTTACACAGAGACGATTGAAAAAATCTCTGCGGGGTTTCCGTTCGTCAAGTTCGTTTCCCCGTGAAGTTCGTGCATAATCGCGGACGTGTATGCGGTATACAGGCAAAATATATATAGGTATATCGAAATGCCGTGGCAGGTGTGTGCACACACAGAACATTCGATAATACGAGACCGAGGGACGAGGGTGGCCGCACGCCGACGGCCGAGCACGCCAGTCCGTGCTCAGACGTGACTCGCGACGCAACCCTCATTTTTTGATCGCCCCCGTGCATCATTCTTCTTCCCTCTATTCCGTGTGTTTCCGTCCCGAAATCGACTGATTTTTTATTCGTGCGGTAAACCTGTCGCGTCGATGTCGCTCTCGCCGAAAATCCCCCCTCAATACGCCGTCAACCGCGCACGCGTTGACAAGAACCAATAAAAGTTAATAAAATCACGTACTTGACCGAACTAAAAACTGAAATCTCTTCTTCTGGTAAAACGAAAAAAGAACAAATGGATCAGATCGGTATGTATTTGATACGCTGAAGTGACATTCATCAACTTGTCCGATTTGAAAAAAACTCGATGTAATGACAAAAGTATATAATTAATTATTAAATCAAGAAATGGGACATTGAGAGAGCCAATACGCTTAATGTAAGTGCGAGATTTTTAACGTGTAAATTAAACTTGGTCTTTTAGCCAAGACGTCTTTTTTGCAATAAATTTTTTATAAGTTTCACTGGAGAATTAAATGAGTAATTCATGTATGTGTAAGTAAAATCTTATTAATTGTTATTCAATTTGAATTTTCTTTGTGTACTAACTTACACGTTAAAAATATATTTCCTACGTACATCCAGGCGATTTTCTTGATCTTCTTGATTTAGTTTAGATCTAATAGACTCGTATTTTAAGTATTTATTATTATGTTTTAAGTATTTATGTTTTAAGTATTTATTATTATGTGTAAATTATAAATCAATCAATTGATTGATAAAAGTGATAAGAGTGATCGCGCAACGCGTCTAATTTTTAATGCGGACAATGTTGTTTATCGTTATTAAAATTTGTTAGACGACGTGAAAAGATGACAATTAAGTAATAATTACCAATCTCACTTTTGACGTATCATTGTATTAATTGAGCAATTAAAAATGTTGAAGACATCGCGATAGCTTCGGCAACAAAAGTGATTATTAACTGATTGTTAACTCGCACGATTCCCGCCAAGTCATCTGTTGTGTTGCAGAGGCGGATGCAGTTATTTTGAAAAACAAGAGTGAAATACAGCGCTGTGCGTGTGTGTATGTGTGTGTGTTGCTTATGACTTTATCTGCATTGTGCAAGTCATCGATCTGCGCAACATAGTCCGCATGATTGACTCGATCTCTCTCTCTCTTTCTCTCTCTCGTGGCTTTTTTTGCATGTCGTCCGTATGAAAAACGTCAAGTCTACCGTTGCGTTATTGATGATTTCTACGTTGTCAGCGAGACTGTTGACTATAATAAAAAAAAAAAAAAAAAAAATCCGATTCTTGAAAACAGATTCGATAGCCGGCTATCGAGAGTCCTATAATTACCGAGCGATAAAAACGCTGACGACTCCGCGAACGTGGGATACGCTACCTATTACTTTTTGCTACCGATGTATTTATTTATAAAACCATTGTTCCCCTAAATAAAGAAACGCGACAATCGGACGTGTTCGCAATCAACGACGTGGCATTGAAGAGGTCGGTGCGAACCCGCCATGCGCATTCGCCGTATCGCGAATATTTAATTTTTAGAATTATTATATAAAATTATTATTTGATTTCATTAAAACTCAGTTTTAATAAAATTTAATTTAAATTTTTTTAAATGTAATATAAAACGCATTCAATCTTAATTCTGATTGTTTTTGACCCTAAAACGAAATCTTGGGCTTGAAGTATTTTTATTTTAAAATATCCGAAAAAGTTTTCAAAAATTCCGACGTTTTCTTTCGAGAGTCTACTAATACGCTCTGTTGTTTATTTAAAAAAAATATATAGTTTTACATAATATATTTATTTTTAATGATTATTGAAGAGAGTTTCTGAAGAGGTGTCGGATAAAAAAGATCCGAAGATTAATTACATTTGTTGCCTGTGTGTGTGTGTGTGTGTGATTTACCGCATTTGTTCAGTTTTGAATCACCGGTTGACGGCGGTTTGCACGAAACAAAGGCGGCGAGCGAGAGCATCGGGACAAATCGCGTTGCGTAAGACGTCGCCACCGCCTTTTTATTTCCCGGAAATCTCTCGACCGGATTTAACATCGAGTCTGCCGGGCAAGCAAGAGAGGATGACAGGAGCCGATCGCGTATATAGCACATCGCGCCCGAATTCGCGCGCGAGTGTGTGGTACGGGCGTGCGAGCGCACGCGAGAACGTGCTATCCTTGATACTTAGCGATTGATTGGCAGGATTGCCAATTTGGTCAATTACCGGCGAGCTTCGCGGAACAACAAGTCGAAATTACATGGTCGGCGCTTAAGTTTGCGCGAGACGGAAACTATGTGTACGTACACACACCATTTCCTTCTCTCTCTCTCTCTCTCTTTCTCTTGCTCTCTTTCTTTTCTCGACGGTTGCTGCTTCTCCTGAATTCGATCGATGCTCTTCAATCGGACGGAATTTTAAAGCCAAGTTCAACTTTCGAAGCGGACTCATCAAATAAAGCGTGTAAACGCGTCGAATGTTTCGACGCATTGAAATCGTTACGCAGCGCAATCGCGCGCCGAGCCATTGCGCGCGGAACGTGAATTGCGTCTTCGGTATATACTAGTATATTTGACACCATCGCTCACGGCGATACTAACTGTCCGACAGAACCAACTGCACCAAACTGCAAATTGCCACGTTCGCCACGTTAACGTACGGCAATTTGACGTGTACGCAGCAGCACGTCAAGTTTGTGCTCTATTGTTCCATACACGTTCACTTAAGACCACCTGACGCAAAACTTGGGCGCACTCGGTAAGACGGCACAATACGTCACCGTGTATTTTGCGGAAGCGCATTTTTAACACAAGTCGATTTTTCCACACACTTGCGCATTTATTTTAACTCCCATTTCTTTTCTCCCGCGTTCTCGCTTTTCTTCTTTTCTTTTTCTCGGCCGTATTTTCTTCGCGCAAACGGAGGAAGCTCCGCGCGCGGTCGTGACTTTTCCACGCAACGGAAAGTCGTAAACTCTCCCCCCACAGGGAGGGGGGAGGAAAGGGAGGGAAGAGGACGGTGCCGGTGACTATCGATTTCACGTGTTTCCTTTCGGAAATTGCCTTGTTTTTTTCTTCCCTCTTTGTCTTCCTTCTTCTCCACCTCTCTTTTCTATACCCGCTGTCTTTTCACTCTCTTCTCTTCCCCCGGGGTCACGGCGAAGATCGATACGATATCACAAACCTTCACGGATCGTCTGGGTGGTCCTTTTCGCGCACAGCGCGCGCGACGACTTCTGGGACTGATTTAATTCGGCTACGCGAAGCGGTTTAACGCTGCTCTCTTCTGTGAATTTATCGTCCGATGTGTGTATCTCGTTCTTTTTAAATTCTCCCTCCCACGGCGAGCAAAATCTGCGAGCGGAACTCGCTTCGAGAATCGGATCGATCGTGCGGAAGAGTTGAGATAAAGTTGCAAACAAGCGAAGAGAATTGTTGACAAACAAATGAGATTAATAAATTTACATGATAGATGAATTTTTCTTTAAAATAAATTTCTGTAAATGTCAAACGAGACACTCCTCACCTTGTTGATATTTTTTAACGCGGAAGAGGAGATCCGCGGCGTGACTTTTCCAATTCTCAATCACAGATCGCACAAACTTCCCATCGAACTATTTGTCAATCGATTTCCCAGCCTCGACTTCTGCGGTTCCGTTCGTGATTCTCTCTTAACAAATATCAATTTGACCAGCCCGGCCCGGTTTCTTCGCGTGAGCGGAAGTTATCCCGGAAGATGCGGGAAAAGAAAGAAAGAGAAAGGAAAGAGAAGGCTGCGTGAGAGAGAAAGAGAGAGAGAGAGAGAGAGAGCGCTTTAAATCGCGAAGCGCTCGCTCGAGCCGTCCGGGGTAATCCAGACAGATGGGACTCGTTAATGGGACGCGCGAGTAATTTGCAAGAAATCTAATAACACCGTGGTCTCTCCCACCGCCCTATAACTCGTGGCCTGACTTTCCACCTTGCAACCCTCTTTCTCCCTCCTGCCTTTCCCTCGTCTCATCCTCACGGTCGATTCTCTCCTCGTTCCAGAACGAGTCTAATGACAATACACGGGCGCCGTGTGCTCGCGAAAATTAAAATTCGCCTGGGGGTCGTTCTCCGTAGCTAGCACTGGTCTCTCTCTCTCTCTCTCTCTCTCTCTCTCTCTCGCCTCGCCTCGTGTGTGGGTGCACACGGTGGTGTGTCCAGGTGGTCGTGAGAAATCACGTGTAACGATGGCGCCGATACATTCGCGAGATATATCCCGAGAATACACAGCGTCGCGCGAGAAATTAAATTTGTAAATAATTGGTTATTTATGTTTTATTATTTTTATTTTACAAATACTTATTCGCTACTTCAGTTTTAACGGTTTAATTCTAAAAAGATGGTTTAGTTCCGTGTCTCTTTTTTGTAAATAAATAAAAATTGTAAATAAAATAAAATATTTCAAAAAACTTTGTTGCATCATTTTTTAAATAAAATATTTTTTTTTCATATTGTAAGCTTTGATTAACGGCAAACATGTCGCCTTGTTCTATTTTAATTGTTTATTGTCTTTACAACTAATTAGATACCCGATCTCTATTCTAAATTTTTATCTCGTTTTTCGATCTTTATTTTAAATTTGCTCAAAAAAAGCGATAAATATCGACAAGATAAACGTCTCCATTGCTACTGCGTGTTCGCGCACGTGTGTGCGTGCGTGCACCGCAGTCGCGTAGGAAGGAGAAAAGACAACGCGGGAGAGCGCGGAACTCGTTAAGCAGTTTGCGGTTTGTCCCGTTCTTTTTTCTCATCCGGGCGCGCCTTTAGCGTAAACATATTCCGCGAAGAGATCAGCATCTCTCTCTCTCTCTCTCCCCATGTTCGTATTCGCGCTTTTTCTTCTTCTTTATCTCTCCAACCCAGTCCCGGTGTCTTTCTTTCTCCGCGCGCGTCTTTGTTTCTTATTACGCGCCGTCGTTTTGGATATTTTCGGTCACCCACGATGCATGCACGATCGATCGAGTCTAAATCTCAGTTGAGTCATATTTAAAAGACAAACTCCATTAAATCGCAGCTTTGTCAAATAAAAGAGACGTTTCTCACCGAAGATAATTATTAATCCTCTATAATTCGAATTTTTTTTGCGAGTAGAAAAAAATTTACATAACGTGAGACCAGCAATAAGAAACATCAATCTCTGGATACAAATCAACGATGAATTTATATTTGTCAAAGATTTTATGTTTTATTTATTTACTAAAACAATTACGTAAGATGATAAAAAAAAATAAACTAAAAGGATATATTAAAATATACTTTATGTAACGCGAAACCAATCAAAAACTCAATCTCCCGATATAAATCGACAATGAATTTACAATTTTCAAACATTGTGGTTTTTTATTTATTTGTTTCGTTTTCGACAATCTCCATGGAAGGTGAAAGAGGTGACAGAACAAAGTGCATCCACACATCGTGACTAAAAATGAAATCGAACTAAAAGAATGTCAATGTATCAGTGACTTCGGAGTTACACGGCGTTGTAGAAAGTTAATTATAATATTTAATTAGCTATTATATTTTTGCAAATGGAAAAAACAAAATGTAATACCGTTCTCCAAACTTACTGTGGACTCAGAAAAAAACTCGTTTTAAATCTGATTGGCGATCACAGTTCGTGAATTTTATTTTGCGAGATAACGCACACACAGAGAGAATCTCTCTCGCGTTCGTTTCTAAATCGCGAGAGACGAGCGCGACGGAACATTTAGCTCTCTTCAACTGCTATACACGGCGAGAATGCGGTCCTATGATCGCGAAAATATACGATCAATATACGACATACGATCGAGCCGTGCACACAACACACACCGTGGCGATCCGGCCAGATTAGACGCCGATTAAAATTCACGGCGTGTCCGGGCAGCATAATTTGATTTCGTAGGTGTTCGCGTACAGATCGAGTTACTCGCAAACCGAGAGAAAGAGAGAGAGAGAGAGAGAGAGAGAGAGAGAAAGACATCGCGCGCCTATTGTGCCCCTTTCTTTTTTCTTTCTCTCTCTCTCTCTCTCTCTCTCTCTCTCTCTCTCTCTCTCTCTCTTCGTTCGGCGCGAAAGACGCCTTTCTTTATTTAGACCGCAACCGGGACAACAAACTTGACGACTATTAGAATTGAAACGCGCTCATTATCGATTCGCCACGTCTAATCGAGCACGTCTCTCGGAGCGCGTCTCTCTCTCCGTACGGATTCCGTGCGGATCGGGTTACACACGAGCGAGGTCTCTCGATCATTTCGTTCGATTAGGCACGAGATCGTCGCTGCGGTGGCACTTTTCGCGACGGAAACCTCAATCGTCCGGCGGCGGTTCATTCGGCTATGTAAATTGCGCGTCTCGAAAATACCGGTGCGATATACCGGATCGGCACAAAGGATTTTTATTCATGTTGCTTAAAACAGGTGAAATAAAACAACATATATGCAAATATATTCAAAATGTATAAAATGAGGAGTGACCTCGGGTTCGCGTCGCGGTTGATCTCTTTTATTAACTTTTTAAACTTTAATTAAGAGAAAAAGACTCAAAAAGAAATTAAAAAACAATTGATATATATATTAAAAAATAATATATGATATATATATATTTATAAATAAAATAATAATATTTATAAATAATATATGATATAAATAATAATATTTATAAATAATATATGATATATATATTTATAAATAAAACAAATATTAAATGTTTGACAATATTGCAATACTTTAGTTAGGCGAAATTTAATCTACCGAGTCGGCGGATCGAACGGCGCGCTCGCGCGTTGATTAGTTAGGACAAAAAAAATTCACCTCATAATTCCTCTCAATTCTGGAATCAGGTTCGAGTCAAACTAATTAAGCGCGTTCGTCAATCGTATCTCTCTCGTCGTAGAGATTTGTATCGTGCGATTCCGCATCGTTTTGGGTTAGCGGGTGGTCCGCCGTCGGCCAAGAGAGAGAGAGAGAGAGAGAGAAAAGGAGGTGGCGGCGGGCTCCTCCGTCAGGAGGACTAGACCGCATTAAGAGTCGGACAGCATTAAAGCGTTGTTTAGCAGGCTATTTTGAATTTTAATTCCCGCGGCCGGCTACGTAACCGAGGTGTGGAATAGATTACTTTTCGCTCACACGACTGTCAGCTACTTGCCGCGGGGCCCAGACTGACTGACTGACTGACTGACTGACTGACTGACTAAATCGCTGAGCGACAGATCACTTCCCTCTCTTACACACAAATGTATTCTCTCATGTTTTGTTTCTCTCCCGCCCGTCCTCCCTTCGTCACTTTCTTCTAGCACAACTTTTTTTATCATCACTTCGCTCGTTTGTCTTCTATAATATTTTGTTTACAAAGTACGCGAGAAAAAATGTTTTGCCATCACGTAGACAGCGCGATAGAATTTGCCGAGTCTCTGCTACAATTTTTTTTGCCTTACGATAATACTTTTTTTTTTGATAAACTTTTTTCTTGCTGTCCATACAAGCAATTGGTATTTTTGCCGTTCTAGCACAAAACGCTTTTTTCTATGTACGATAAAACCAATCGCGTTCGCGTCTGTTGAATTGCAGAAAGGAAAAAAACAGCCTTTGACAGACACGACGAAGAATCGAGACCCGCTCGAAAATGAAGATGCCATCGTGTGAGATCGCATCGTTCCGAGCGTTCGTCCGAGAAAAAGCCGCGCGACCGCGGTTCAAGGTCGCTCGTCTGGACCAAGTTCGGAGCTCGCTGCTGCCGCGATAAAAAGAGAAGAGGGATGATCGATGGTGAGAATCGACCGGACTAGTCACTGTGGCTTCGTACAGGAGAAGACATCACCTTGCGGAGGAGGTGCCAGGACTCTACATTCGGCGCCTGACCCTCGAGGATCCCAGGAGAAGAGAACCGTCCGGTTCAAGGTCGCAGTCCCCGGCGCGCCATATCTGTCATCCTCGTAGCGGTTACGCGCCCTTGGCGCGGGGATCCTCGAGGTATATATCTCGAAGCTCTAAAACCGGGGGGGGGGGAATATCTCTCCGGCCGAACAAATTTACGGCCTCCCGTTTGACCGTAGCGCCGCGGCTCCGAGAGAGCGATGATTGACAAGATCTCCGAGATCTCTCCGCGCCCACAACTTCCACCGTCGGAATAATCGCGCGCGCGCACGATCAATTAAATACGATCGAAAAACTGGTTTCGAGGAATTTTCGTGGGGTTTATATTTAGAACATTTTTTAACACGTCGTTCGCGAGCTTTTAACGCGATATCGGATTTCAATTTGTATGTTAATAAATGAGATTTATTTTGTTCTCAGTCGATTGTTATATTTCACTTCGAGTGTTCTCGTCTTTTTTCCACGTCCGTTTTAATTTCCGGTGTTTGAGATTTTGCGAAATAAAATATAGAAATTATCTATTTAATCACGAACGGGGGTTCACAACATTACAAAACTAAAAATAAATCGCAATAAGATGGCAAGTATAAGAGCACAAAAATGAAAAAAAAAAAAAAAAAAAAAAAAAAACAAGTATCATTAAGTTAAAAAAAGTAATTATTTCAATTAGCGAACAATTAATACCATGCACGTGTGTGTGTACAGATTATTAACGCGGAGGGGACGAACTCCCGTTCGTCGGTGCAGAAACGAGCGCGAGCGAAATCGCGGTCGGTCGCAATGAAACGGCTCGGCTAGGAAAAGAAGACCCCGTAATTAAACGTACTAAAATTTAACGGTCGGTTCGCCGAACAGACGATCGCCCTGCGACTTAATAAAGCCTCACGGGCGATCGCTCGCGCGCGCGCGCGCGGCACTGAAACGTTATTAAAGCGGCTCTCGCATTAAAATACGAGCGCAGTATCGGTACGTCATTATCATCGACGTTTGATCTCCCACTCTCTCTCTCTTTTCGTTTCTCGTCCGCGTTCTCTCGCCGCGCCTTCCGCCGCCGCCTTCTTGTCTTCTTCGATCTTTCGTCTTTTCTTTCTCCCCCTTCCGCCCCCCTCCCCCCTCACGTCACGGTGCTCTCTCCACCGGCGGCGGGTGAACCTGACCTCTGCGCGAGATCCGGGCAAGGTTACCGAGTTTATTGCGACTTTGGAACGTGCTCTCGTTTCCCGCGAACCAGCCGAATCCTCCTACGTTTCGCCTCCCTTTGATCTGACTCCCTTCTCTCCTTTTTCCCTGGAAGTCTTTCCGTGCGACTAACTGCGCGCTCCTTACACACAGAGCTCTTGCTCCTTGGCCTTCCCTCCTCTCCGGCAATTAGATCTATTGCTCAATTCGGTAATCCGGAGCAGACTGGAGCAGATCGCACATCACGTTGAGTCTTTTAAATTCTTTTAGGCGTTTAGAAAAAAAAGTCGAGCCGGTGAGAGCCAAACGAGACGTAGGAAGTATTTTTCCGTATATAAATTGATGCACACAATCGAATTAAATTTAAATTCAAAAGTTCATATCTCGAATATTTCTTATTTCCATCACATTATATATAAATAATCTGTTTAATCACTTATGAATTTAATTTGAAAACAATTATTGCAAAAAAACACCTTGGCCAGGATTCAAACCTCTGAACTTTTTGCATTTTCGGTGCGGTTGTCTTATCAATTCGACTATCAACACACCTGGTGAATAAAATTAGAATATAAAAATAAACAATATATTAATAAATTCAATAAATTATAAATTATCTCGTTTGAGACTTTTGAAGCTACGCTTGGTGAGAACGATCGACGATGTGACGAATTTTTCAACTCATCTTTGCAATCTCGTGTAAAGACAATTAAAATGTCTTTTTTTTTTTATTTATTATTGTGCTTTATTTACAATAGTAATATTTAGTTTTCGTGAACAAACCTCGCGCGGCGAGGTGATAAATTTCACCGAATCATCATCTCTCTCTCGTCGTCGTGATTATTTTCAGTGTCCAGGGTATTATTTTTCCCCTCGAACTCTTCCCGCGCTTCGTTCACCATCCGCGCTATAGTCCGGTCTTTTTGCTCTCGCTATATTTTTTCATCCCCTCTTTCTTGTTCGGGCTGCGGTTCAAGGTCGTAATCTTCTCGAGACCTCCTTTCTTTCAACCAGTTCTCCGCTTCGTTCTCTCTTCTTTTTGCTCTTTTTCCTCGCCCGTTCCTGCGCCTTCGTTTTTGAAGTTCAAGGCCTCTTTCTTCTTCTTCTTCTTCTTCTTCTTGAATATTTTCTCCCGATCTCTTCCTCGTGCGCGAATTTGAATTCCTTCCTTGACCTTACTCTTTCTTCGAGTTTTTCCGTCATTTGCGTATGCGTTCCATGCTTTTCCGTCACTTCAGATTTCCTTACAGATTTCTGTCCTATTGTCTTCTTTTTTGTCAACTCCTTAGATCGCGTTCTTTGTATTTTTTCAAAATATTCCAAGAGTACGTAGAATCATTTTTTATTTCTTAGGTTAGATTTTTTCTTTTACTTCTTTTATTTCTCCTCGTATTTCAGCTCACATTTGTTCATTTTTTTCCACTAGAAATTTCGTTTGCGTCTTGTTCCTTGTATCGTTGTTCTTCATTTTCTCTCTCTTCTCTTTAGCGTTTTCCTCTTTGAGAGAGGCGTCGTGCCCTCCAGGCTCTGCAATCACATCTAGTTATCCAGTTGTCCGAAGTCGAGGAAGGCGACCCTTTCTCGTTACAAACCTCCTTTCTACGTCCACGTGCAATCATTGTGGCGAGCGATCATTACAAAGTGAACGAAGCGAAAAGTGTTGCTAACTTCGTCGTGATACAGGCCCCGCGGCTTCTTACTCTTCCTCAAGAGACACGTCCTCGCTCTTTTTCTTCGTTCCACATTTTATGATGATAACGCTCTCAGTGTCGTATCCACACTTTTCAAATCTCATGTTACATTTTTTTATTTTTCAATAACGTGTGTTGCACATTAAAAATATCAAATTGCATTCTGTTAATAATAATTATGTACTTTTGATATTTTTATATATATTGTAAAACAGTTAACTTAAACTGTAATTAAATAGATAAAAAATATAAAATTAAAAGTAAATATAAAAGATACAAATTTATTTACAGATGTTTTTATTTTCATGTTTTCAAATTGTATTTTTCTCGTTAATGGGTTTTGCTCGACTTATATAATCCGCAGCTACAGGTCCTGGATAGAAAGACTTCGGAAGGAGAATCCGGCTTTCTTAACGATAGTGTCCTTGGAACTTCCGGAATCGCCGATCCCTTTGATAGAATCTCAAGCAAACGCGCGCTGGAGACGCGTCGACTCCGGCGAAATTACGAACGACAGGGACGACATTCTGGACGAATTTTTGGAAAAAGTCACCGAAGTCGGAAAAGGAAGTGCAAGAGAGAGTCGTGCTTCCGAGAAATATGATGTATCCCGGAAAAATCGACGCGATAACAAAAAACACGAACCGCTAGAATGTACGAAAATGGTCGCCACTCTCGAGGAATGTACGAGAAATATTATTGAAGGTTAGATTAAAAACTCCCGTTCTCTTTTGCGGATGTAAGCAAACTGTAATTTCAGACAAACTCTTTTATTTCTCAAATTTAACTGTGCGAACTCGAGAAATGTCACACTAAAGACACGACGCAATAATTAAGAGTTTTTGGTATTATCGGCTTTACATTTAATTATTTAGTGTTTTTTGTTTGTGTCAGTTATCGGCGACGACAGGACGTCATGTTTTATCTACCCACGCTTGACTTGTTACAAAAAACAAAAACGGCTTTAACGGAGCTGTACCAACAGCTCTCGCTTCTATACTTTGTAAAATCTATCCTAGTCGATCGAGATCAGATTTCAAGGACATTCGCCACAGGATTGCTACAGAACGAATCTTGAAATCGCCTCGGTGTCTCTTTAAAATTTAAAATTAATTTTATCAAATATATAAATATATACATATATATATATATATATATATAAATATATATATATAAATATCGCACGGTTTTCTTAATATTCAACTAAAAAAAAGAAAAATAAATAATGAGATCTGTAAGTACTGAGTGTATTTAAATAAACTATTTTTAGAATGTAAATTAATGGACATTATAATTAACCTTTCAGTGCCAGACATAAAAAATGATCTACGAGTTGTCAACACTGAGAGTCTATGAGATCTTTTTGTTTAAAAATACATAACTTTTTGTGTAATTGAGTTTTACAAACTTCCAACGCAGTTTTGTACAAACTCGTTTGGGGACAAAAGTATCTTGTAAAAATTATAAAATTAAAAACAATTTTACAATAAATCTTTAGTCACGTGTCTTTAAAAAAAAAACGTAATTAAAGTAAAGTAAGGTCATGTAACAGAAAAAAAACAGCACGTGACTAAAGTTACGTGTCTTCAAATTCAATTAAAAAATCTATATCGGATGCTTGATTTACATCTGATGATATACAGAAACAATCACTTTGTTCCTCGTGAATTTAATTAAAACAAAACTTAATTAAAATCACAATTCGAAAATATATATCGGATGCTTGGTCTATACGTCTGACACGTGGAAAACAGTTTTTTTATTACTTGCAAATTTAATTTGAAAAAAAAAAAAACAGAAAATAGAACACAACTTGAGACTTGAAACATTATCGGTCGATTTCAGGACCGAAACGCGAGGGATCCGCTGGGATAGATGCCGACGACGACTGCATATGCTCCGAGATATCGAAGAGTCTTCGAATCAACATTCGCAGGCGGACGGAGGTCATGGCGCGCATTCCGAGTCCGGAAGTGACTCACAACGTGCGAATCGCGACGAAGTGTCGCGACCGGTTGAGATGCGAGATCGCGAACGACGAGAATCTCGAAGAGGAGGACGAGGAGAGAGCGGAGGAAGACGAGAGAAGAGTAACGAAGAACGACGGGAACAAGAAGGATCTTCAATCGAGGCGAGAATCGGCAAGATGCGATGCCAGTCGCCGCGTCGCCAGCGCGACGAACACCGCGTTAGACTTCACGCTAAATTGCAATAGCGTGCGACTGACTTCTCGTGACACAAGCCTGAAGACGCGAAGCGAGAAGTAAGAAACGGCCGGAAACGCAGACTCGGGGAGGGCAGTTTGCGTGGGTTTCCTCTCGCAAAAGCGTTTTATTCACTTCGCGGTGGATGATGCTCCGCGGCTTTAAATAAACATCGTAAAACATAACACCGCTCAATTATTTCCCTACCTGCTTCTCCCGACGTTTCTTCTTCAGCTCGTTTTTTCTCGAACCAAAAAAAAAAAAAAAAAAAAAAAATCCTCGTTTGTACGAAATTTATTTTCTTTGTGAAAAAAAATGCATAACTCTCAAAACAGATAAACAAGCGGATTGTTCTCACGCGCGTTGAATGCAAATTCGTTCCGTTTTTTACATTGAAATGTGGAATAATTCGAATATGATTAAAAAAATAAAAAAATAAATAAATGTCACGTAGGATTTAAGATAATTGCCGCGATACCGCGAACCGACGGTGTTTTCGTTGAAGTCGTTCGAACAACGCGTGAGAACCGAGTTTGATCGATGGCCAAAGAAAAATATCGAATTAACAATTTTGGTCGAGATATAAAATAATTTACAAAGAAAAACCTCGCAGACACAATTCTGAGATATTTGATGTCAGCGGAAAAATTCCAAACAAAAAAAAAAACTAACGTAGTCTCAAAACGTTATAAATTGAATAACAAAGATAACACGCACTACGTTGGCTCTGCGAAATTAAAATTACATTTGAAAAAAATCGGTGCAGAGTCAACGCTGGTTTCTTTGCGCGCGAAACTTGTTGTTCTCTCAATTTTTAATTGTGCAACCACGTGTTTTCGATGTTAAGTATCAGATCTGCTTTTAGTAAACAAAAACAACGTAATAAATATTTCAAAAACAATGAATTAATGTCGAAAGTAATAGAGACGTCGCGGTTGACAATAAATTTTATATGTACGTTACTCTTAAAATTGTCGTCTCGGCGATATTTCCTCAAATCGATCGTCAGTTTTGAAACACGTGTTTCCACAATTAAAGACTCGGCAAAATAAATCTCTTTTTTTTTTTTTATATAAGTTACATATTTCGCTGTACATCCCGTACAAATGCGATCTTTGATTTTTAGTAAACAATTGTAACACACGATATTCTCAAAATCCTTCGAAAGTTAACGAGCTACTCTTTTGTGTGTGAATATTGTGAAAACAACCGAAACAAAAAAGACGCAAATCACTCACCTTACTCGAAGATTCGTCCAACCGCAACGGAACGTTTGAATCACGAAATTCACGAAGGCGGGTGGTGGTGGTGTGGTATCGCGCGCGTCCGAGAGTTTCTAAATTTCGCTCGGAATCGCCGTAAAAAGCCGCTCCTTTTCCGACGCGCCGCCTAAAGTGGGAGGACCGGCGAAACTTGCCTTGTGGAATCGTGAATCTCCGCGCGCGGCAATAAATCGCAATCGCCCGCTTCGATTTCTGCGAACACGCGCGCGCGCGAGAGCGCGGCCGCGCGGAGATACGTCGAGGCGGCCTATTAATTAGCTCGTCTAATAAATCGCGACCGGATCGAGAGAGCAAGAGGGGAGGAAGAAGAAGAAGACAACGCTTTATCGTCTTCTCGCTTTCGATTACGAAAGAAGTGAGAAGAAGAGGAACAGAGAGAACAGAGAGAGAGAGAGAGAGAGAGAGAGAGAGAGAGAGAAAGGGGTGGGAGGAGAGAAGCGCAGTACGCGCCGATCAAGAGGAACAAGAAGAAGAGGAAGCGGCCGAAAAAGAGAGACCGTCGAGTACGAGTTTCGTGGTGGACCAAGCGCGAGATGAGAATCGCGCGTCTAGGCTGGCTCCGAAGAGGGCCGGAGCGAGCTTGGGCCCCAAACCGGGTGAGAGAAGTTGGTCGGGGCCCCCGACTCCATATCTCTCTCTCTCTCTCTCTCTCTCTCTCTCTCTCTTTTACTCTCTTCGTCTTCTGTCTTTCCTCCTTCGCTTCTCCCGCGTCCTCCTCCCACTCGTAGAGCGGCTATCGCGTTTTTATTTTGTCTGTGCCGCGCGCTGCTCTCTTCGTCTCTTCTCTCTCGCTCGTTCCCTCGCGTTCGTAGGGCGAAAATGGTTCATGGCCGTTCCCGAGCGCCGATTTCGCCGCGGATCCTGCGCGGAGGATCGACCTCTAACTCCTTTATCCTGCGCCTCGCTGGCCTCTCCCGGTCCTGCCACTTTATTCGCCACGCTTCTTCGCTCCGGCCGCTTCGCGTCGCGGTTTTTCTTCGCGGTATATATTCCCTTCTTTATGCACGCGATTGCATCGTTCGCCTTTTTTAAAGCGCCGTAATGGAATTTCTGTTTTCTGCCGGGGCTAGATTATAAACCCCACCCCACCTTCGTCTCACGGCGGATGTGTTTTTTTTTTCCTTCATCTTCTTCTCGCCCCCTCTCTTCGTTGAAGTTTCGTTACTTTATAATGAACGCTAGAATAGTGCACGAACGTTCGACCGAACAATGCGGGAGCCGTTTATCAAAAAGAGTCGTAAATCAATTTTTGAAACACGAGGAAACAAATAATTAGACGCTGTTGCAAATTTACGCAATATTTTATTACACGACGCGCCGGTGAAGTATAATCTTCCGAAATTAATGACCTCGTATAAGTTATCAGAGGAGATGTAAAGCGCGGTAAACCCGTACGTGTTAGATCGCGTATCTTTTGCCGTATGTAAATTACACAGTGTCGCACGTTCCTTTCTCTGTCAAGCGTCTTGCAGATTATTTTGTTTTCTTCGGAAAAATTACAATTACGTTCCGTAATCCTATCTCGCGTTGCTTTCTTCTTTTTTTTTTTAATATTTATTTTTTATCTCATCGAATAATTTGTTGCGCGTATTTTTTTTAAATACCGTCGAAGTTGCCAATAACACAGACACGCGAATTAAATGTGTATTGTAAATTTTAAGTTTCCGAGTTTAAAATTTTTTCTTTTTTTAATTTTCCTCGAACGCGTATTTTTCTTTTTTTTTTTTTTTTAGAATCGCACACAGTTGCATATTTCACAATTGACCTAAAGCCGAGCTCATTACCTGCAATTATCGCCTAGTTAAACTCCGCTCGTCGCCGCAGGATGATGATCGGCATTTCTTCCGTAAATAACCCATCCTTTGCGTGTGTCGTCAAGGGACAGCCAAGAAAGACGGAGGGACGGCGTGAAACAACGCGAAAGCGTGTAAGTTCTAATCGCAAAGTGTCCTTTCTCTTGGATCAAATTACCATAAATAATGATCCCTTTTGCAATATTTATAGCATATCCCCGTATACCCTACTGTGTACGGGGCCGCGCCTTTATGACAACGTCCCTCTGCCATATTCTTCAACCCTCGCCCTATCATTTCTTTCGACTTTCTCTTCCGATTCATCACCACACGCGCGCCCGCGCTGTGGTGTCCTGCGCTCCTCCTTTTCATCTGCTCGCTCGAACGAGTCAAGTTTTCCGCCGCTTTTCTTTCCCATTTTTCTCGCCCCCTCCTTTCTGTCTCCTTCTTATTCTCCGGCATCGATTAACGTGTTTATCCGATCGGTCGGGGGTGCAAAAACGCGCGAACGACGTCGGCCCGCAATCGACGTTCGCGGAAGATCGCGGAATCGGAAAACAAAGGGGACTTTGTGCTCCGCTGATGAGACTGCGACCGCCTCTTCTCTTTCTCTCTCTCTCTCTCTCTCTCTCTCTCTCTTTCTCTCTCTTTTTCTTTCCTCGTCGCATTTTTCTTCTTTTCTCTCGGTTATAACGAGGCTTAGGACGAGGAGTGGAGAAGCAAGGAGAGGTGGCAGATAGGGAATTGGTATGTTGATTGTGTGTTTCGTGCTGGTGAAAGAGAGAAGAGCGAGAGAGAGCGAGAGAGAAAGAAAGAGAAATAAGGGATTTCGCTTGTTGCGTGTTCTGGCGTCGCATTCGGCTATCGTGTTGCTAAAATAAGACTAGCTTCGCTGGGGTGAATTAATTTAACGACAGTTTTTTGTTTTTTGTTTTTTGTTTTTCTTTTAATTCAAACAGATAATATAAAATTTATTGCTACAAATAAATATCATAACTCTGCGAATATTTTTCGCAATTCTTTTCCTTCTTCGCGATTACGTTCAATGCGCCTTCGAGACCGTATTATATGCGCGCCGATGGTTTAATGCGCGTTTCGTTTAAAACGCGAACTTGAAATTAAGATATCGAACGGATTCGCCTCTTGAGTGAACTTCGCACTTGACGATGTCGACGGGGCTGAAATTGCTTAGCTCGAATAGGCTGAAATTAATTCTGTCAATTCTTTCTGACAATGGTGTGCCGTGAACAATTGCAATTCAAATAACAATATCTCTCGGATCGATTAGATGCTCGATGAGAATTTACGAGCAATATTAATTGCCGTTTTTCTGAACGAATTGCATGTTGATATATTTTTATTAAATTTAAATAATTAAAAAAACAGAAATATATATTTAGTGAAGCAAATGTTAACTTCTCGTTAAGTCAATTGCAACTAAATAAAAATTTCTGTAAGAAAAAACTTATCCAATTATTTAACGGACAATTTGTTGCAAACGAATCTCGCTAGCCCGACGCGACAAAGTGACGAAGAAATCGACACTTAAAACCGTTCGTCGCGTCAAGAAATCTAGCAATTCCCGCACAGAGGAAGGGGAGAGGAAACACACAGGCGGAGAGAGAGATAAAAGAAGTGGTAGATACATCCTTGATGAGCGATCGTTATCACGATGAAAATGCAGTCTCGAATCGATCCGTTGGCAGTCGATTCCTCTTGGCTCCTTTTATTAGACTGCCAATTTCGTGGCGTCTTCCACGGAATTCTCTTTCCTCTTTTTTTTTTTCTTTTTGTTCTTTCCGATACGAAATCTCGCTGACTCGACCGTCGACAAAAATTCCTCCTCTAATCTCGAAGTGACGCCTTTTCGACGCTTATCTCGAAACGACGACGTGACGTCATACACGCGGCGCACATGTTAAAGCGTAAGAAGAATAATTCGATTATATGCCGACGTCGAGCACACACACGGATTTCACACAGTGCTGCTCTTGTTATCCGATTTCTTTCCTCTCTTGCAGTTTCTTTTTTCTTTTTTTTTTTTTTTCATCTCTCTTTGTTTCCGGTGTCGACGCCTTTCCTCCATTAATCTTCGTTTCAAGAGCAACGTGAAATATAGACGGTCTTAATTAAATCTCACACGCGATCATTCGAAATTAATTCCGCGCTGCGGTGTTTTTCGAATAATCATATTTGGAAACTTATTCGGAACGCGACAAGAGTCGCGCGCGCGCGCGAGAGAGAGAGAGAGAGA
>NW_018020648.1:480622-481902 GCF_002006095.1 Pseudomyrmex gracilis
TTTTTTTTTTTTATTTCATTTATTTCAACGCGATCGATCTGCTCGGAAGTATTTTTACGATTTCGCCGAATATATATCCCTATCGACGAAGGAAGATGGGGCTAGGAGAAGGGAGAAGGGAGAATTTCAATTTCCCCGTCACTAACCTCACTTCCATCAATCTCCAGAACCGCGCTAGCCGAGTGGAAAACGAACCCGATGACTTCTCGGCTACGAAAGTAGATTCCATGTTTCATCGAAAACTTCAAAGGTCATGGTTATAATTCCGCGCAGCGGTTTTCCATCGTGATGCCTCATTCGAACACAATGCCGTACATCGCGATATATATATTTTTTTATTAGATAAATAGAAATTAAATCAAGAAAAAGATCAAGGACTTTGGCGATCGTACGCCTTACGTGCGCAAAATATATTTTTCAACGTGCAAATTAATTCACACACAGAAAAAAACTCAAATAACAATTAAAAAATTTATATATAAATTATTCATTTAACCTCCCAGTAAAATTTAGAATTGCGAAAAGAATACCTTGGTCGAATCTTTCGCATTTTGTGCGGTTGTTTTCAATCATCAAGGCACTTGTGTTAATTTTCTACGTGGTAATTTACAAGTTAGAGCTAGCTATATTTTGCACGTATACACACCACATCTCAAAGTCCTAATTTTTTATCCACTCAATAACTTATTAAAAAAACAATTAATTTCACGTAATATATTTTCCGCTTTAGCTTTTGAAAATATTGTAATGCGCACAATTTTTCAAAAACCCTCATTTTGACAGAGTAAATGTTATCACGTTATCGGGGGAGAAATTTATTTTCCATAAGCTTGAAGATAATTTTGTCGCGAAGATACACAATTATCGTCGTAATAGTCGAGACGTGTAGATCTACATAATCCGATCAGGAGACGCCCGAAAGCATCGAATATATATTCTGGACTCGAGCAATTTCCTTTCGTTCCGAATGAATTTTCTGCTTCACGGAGGAGTCAAGATAATGAGAATATAATCTTAGTTATGTGCGTGGTCTCTCGTACAAGAAGACGTTCCCGCCATTTCGCGTTCCACATCTTCTTCTTCTTCTTCTTCTTCTTCACCCTCTCTTTTCTTCCTCTGCTCCCTCTGTACCGTATCCGGTTCTTCCTTCCGGCAATTACTCTCGTCTCGACTACGTCGCAGGAGGAATTATTATCGTCCGCGGCCAATCGTACGAGAAGTCAGAGAGGCGCCTACATCTCTCTCTCTCTCTCTCTCTCTCTCTCTCTCTCTCTCTCTCT
>NW_018020648.1:481957-499144 GCF_002006095.1 Pseudomyrmex gracilis
TCTCTCTCTCTCTCTCTCTCTCTCTCTCTCTCTGTCTTTCTCTCTCGGCTCCCACTCCCCGCGAATGTCCCAACAATAAATATCATTAATTCCCTTGCGCTGTGGTAACGCGCGATTTATTCCGAGATTGATTTATTCCGTGCATTCTTTCGATAACTTCTAATGAATCTAACGTTGCAATTTCAAGAAGAGATTGAATGGAGAGATTTACGCGCGCGAATATCTAATGACAGCAAATGTAATTACTATAATAATTCTTCCGTGATAACATTTTCTGAACGCTTAATTGAGAAAAAGATTCGAAATAAATTTTAATTTACATGTTCGAAAATACGATTGTTTGTGTATTTGAAAATCCGAATCGAAAATTATCTCTCGACATGGACGCGCGTCGACTCGGTCCGTGTCGAAATTTCAGTTGCCGCCGCCAATTGGCTTGCAATTTGAAAGTCGTCGCCGATTATTAAATCGTGCATCACGAGCCGCACAACAACCCGAGCGCCGGCCGCACACAGGAAGACTTCTATCACCGCTGATTTAGGTTCATTAGGATTTTTATTAATAATTTCGTTAATTGCCGAATTAATTGGGCGCGTCTGGAAAGCGCGCGCTTCTCGCGCCAATTACGCACGTGAGAACTGACTATAGTTGTTTTTTAAAAATATAACTTCCGACTGAACGATGAATAATAAAGTAAATTTTATCGCCGTGTCTATAGTATCTAAAACACACAAATGCTATTTATTGAAAAAAAAATGCATTCACAAGCAAATGCACTCGCAAGTAAATAAAACCATAGTTGTTCTTTCTCTGTTATTAAGAAAGGGAGATAGAGAGAGAGAGAAAAAATTTCAAGTTGAACGACAGATTAATGAGGGATCCCGCTAAACGGCCGATATCGCGTTGTAACCGTCCCCTTTGGCTAAACTTCCGGGAGCGTTACGGGAAGATCCCTCCGAACCAGAAGCGGCACCGGCGTGTAATTCGATTTGCGAATTGTGCAGCCAAAACGAACAGACGGAGGCGGGCGCGAGAGGAGATAGCCCAGATATCCTCGATGAGCCCCGACGCCTCAACAAGTTGTATACATATAATCTGACCCAGATCCCGGGGTCTAAGTGAGGGTCTAACACGAGGGAGAAAAGCAGAAGGAAGAGGAACGAGGAGGAGGAGGAGGAGGAGGAGGGTTCCTCTCTCTCAGAAGCAGACAAACAAAATATAACAGCACGAGTTACAAGGAAGGATCTCGCCGAGATGAGGAGGGTCTCTCTCTCCTCTCCTTTTCCTTCTGCTCTCGCCCTCTCCGTCGCTCTCTTTCGCCTCCTCACCGTTCTCGCCCGTTCTCCGAGAAGACGGAGGGGCGGGCGGGAGGACGAATCCTCTTGAGCATGAATGGATTACGAAGAGCCGTGTTCATTCATTCGCTCCTTGGCGGCCTAGAAACCCACAAAAAAGTGTATCTCCTCGTCACGACCATAGACCACGCCGATGCTCGCGCTTCTTCTATCCCTTCTCATCCATTCGCCCTCCTCTCCCTCCTCTTCTTCGTGATCATCTTTGCGGATCATGGATTCACCTCGCGAAAATCGGTGCTTCCCGGTTTCATCTTCGAAGCGTGCGATCGAAAGGAAAATCCTCTCTCTCTCTCTCTCTCTCTCTCTCTCTCTCTCTCTCTCTCTCTTTCAATATTCACGCTTTGTTAAATAAACAAAATACCACTGTCGCAATACATGAGACCCGAATAATGAAAAATAAATTCTGTAGTAAATATAATTTTCAAATACCACGACGATATCAAAGTTATCAGATTGTTTATACGTACAAGAACGAGGCGGAAATGTTTTTAGTCTGTTCGGCGCATTGATTCGTTCGGGTGGCAATAAACGCACACATTTCGATTACATAAACACGACGTGACACAGTGACACCGCGAACATCTCCGAGAGCGAAAGGGCGCGTTGCGATCTCCGCTCGTCTGACCTTTCTCAAAGTTTCGAGTCCCTCTTAGGAGCGACGCGAGGAACCACCTAAATGGAGACGGAAAAAGGGAGAGAACGAGAGAACGACGACGTCGGAGGGTCGTTGCTTTTTGCCCGTCTGAGATGTCACCGCCAAATGTGCGAAAGGAAGCCCTCCCCTCTCCTTGCCTGCACGCGCGGTTTCGCGCCTAATTGAAAGCGACAGTGATCCACTTATGTCACCTACGTCATAGATTTCTTTTTGGCTTTACCACCACAACGCCGTCAAGAGACGCGCTTGTTGAGAATCCCAGCGTTGATAACGATTTTATTGATGCAAATCGGAGCAACGGAAACACACGTCGTGAAAAAGTTGAAAAAGAAAATTGAAAATCAATAGAAAATTGTGAGAAAATGGATAAATGAATTAGCGCATCGAATAGACTGTGGCAAATTGTACGAAACCGAACTATCTTAAAACACGAAAGATGATCTTAAAAAGATTTCGTTTCCAAGTTTCAAAAAAAATTTGTCGAAAGTCGATTTATATTTGAAACGCGAAGAAAAGTATTTTAATTGCAACAATTAGAATAAAAATCGTGAAAAAGTTTGAACTTCGACGTTTCATCGACACGTTCCGCGCCTTTGCTTTCTCACAGATCGGTCTTGACAAGATCGGTCTCTCTTCGAAAACTTTGTGTAAGAAATTAAATTGAAAGGCTGCCGAAGAAGTGGAAGTTTCTTCAACGTCAATCATTACACAGACCGGGGGCATTCGGGAAGGAGAAAAGGGGGGCGGGGGGGTAAGAAATATCCGCGGCTCAAGGCAACGAGTTACGAGAGTTGAAGAACTGAAACTTAAACACGGCTAACCGATGCCGGCCTATCGCTGACCCTGAAAATACAACACAAGGGACACGCAGCGAAGTGGAAACACTTTTGCGGAGATCTCTCTCTCTCTCTCTCTCTCTCTCTCTCTCGTGACTCTCGTGAAACGATGTAGATATTCCCTCCTCCCTCTTCTCCCCCTCTCTCCCGTACATACGTACACATCCCGCGGGGTAATTACTATCGGCCGCGGGGGGAAGATGTAGCGAAGGGAGACCCCACAGCCCGGGATCCCGCTGACTTATTATTTCTTAGTGATTTTCTGAATTGCACCGGGCACGAACGCGAGCCGATGTCTTCGTGACGTAAACGAGATAATGGGCCCCGCTCGCGTACCCACGATGTAGACATAATGACGACGATCTTAGGATTATACATAGTTGGTCCAGTAACTCTCAACTATCCCGCTTCTCTTTTTCCCGACCTCGTCTTGTTTTGTTCTACCGATCTTCCTCGCTCTTTCTCTCTCTCTCTCTCTTTCTCTGTCTCTCTCGACGACAAAATTGACAATAATAAGAGAAAAAACGAAAAACATACGAGATATATCGAAGGCGAGGTTTTGCAGCGAAGGGTCAAATACTTGACTCACAACGACATCGTGTTAATTTTTCACAAATCTGTCGCTTCGCGCGCTCAAAATCCGTCAAATCCGCGTTAAATAGCGAGGAGAATTGGCGGGAAAAGAGATTTTTTTTTTCACGAAGAATCGTGTGTCGTTTACACAATATGTCGTTAATGCGGATCAGGATTTCGGAACGAATGTCGGCATCGATTAGGCGCGAGCCGAACGGAGGGAGACACACGGAGCCGGGAAAAAGATAAGTACCTGTCGGAGCAGGGCTTTTCTCTTTGGTCCACCATTAGAGCAATTTTAACGTCTCCTCCGTTGGGGCGGCAAAAAATGCCGGTGAGTCGTTGCGCTAGACTGAAGAATGATCGGAGAGGCGCCAAACCTGGTTCGACTGCTCTCTCCTCCTCCTTCTCCTCCTCCTTCGTCCCGCTTCGTCTCTTCACGAGTCTCACAATTCCTCGCCCTTCGTGTCATCCCCCGTTCCTCTCCCTCTCGTGCAACGAGACGTGTCTTCCCTCCCGTTCCGACGCACGAAAATAGAAAACCTCCATCTCTCCTCGTCGCTCCAATCCCCGTGGCTTCTTTTCTACACTTCTTTTTTTCGGTGTTCAACTCGCTCCTCCAGGACTCGTTAGATTCACTCGAGGATTATGTTTCGTGCTATTATAGCTCTTGAGGAACACCCGCGCATCCCTGCCTCTCTTTCTCTCTCTTTCTCTCTCTCTCTCTCTCTCTCTCTCTTTCTCTCCGCCTCTTCGTCGTCGATTCCAGTGTTCCTTCTGCGCCGTCGATGTTACTCCTCTTCTCCGAGCTATCGATTTATTGATCTTCTCTCTCGGAGAATCTCCGGCGCGAGATAACACATCGCGTCTGCAGCTTCCCCTCTTTCGGAGAAGATGAAAATATTTCCTCCATAAAAGACAATATCTATTAAGTGCACGCGGATTGTGTTCGCGTCGTTTAACGTCGTCGAGTGTCAAAAACAGAATCGAGTCGGAAAAGCTTTGAGAAAACATTTCGCGATATTTTTTAATTTTAAAGTTCTTATTGTTTTTTTTATCTCGGCCAAGATTAAATTTATCCAAATCGAATATACGTGAAGTGGGTTGGAACAATAATTATTTCAAAAATTGAAAAAATTATTCATATAAAAGTGATTTTATACACAAATAATTATGTAAAATCATAGGAAATGTTTTTATTTATTGAGAAAAAAACCAAAAACAGTAGTCAAAAACGTCACTTGTGATTCAAGTCAATAGGAATATGATTTACAACGATTGCGTTTGGCTTCTAGTGACAATTATTGTCCAACCCGCTTTGTCACAAATCATCGGAGCTGCACATTTGATATATATTTTTTTTTTTATTTAAATTTATCTACGTCATTTGTAATTGTTAAATTTTTAATCGCTCCGGCTTATGCGACCTGCCATTTTTCCCCGGTCCTTACATCGAAGTGGATCCTCGTATTTTTTTCAGACACCCAAACGGTTTCTGTGAGTTTGCAGACAATGACGAGGGGGTAAAACTGACAAGAGGTATACCGCGCGTTGTTCGCGACAAAAGCGTTAATACAGTATCAAAATCCTATCGTACCTCTCTCTCGAACGACTTCGAGGGGAGGAGAGAGGGAGTGCACGAGCATTAATTTCGGAGAACGTGCGCGCAGCGCAAAAAGGAAATCGCGAGACGCGGATCTCTCTACGTGAGGCTCAGGTATATCCCGGACACCAGGAGCGCTATCCGTCTCGGTCTCTCCACTGAATGTTAGAAGATATATTATACTCGCGAAGAGGGTGGTAACACTTGTTTGATTCAATTCCAGGAACACGCTCGAAGGCGGCCGCTCAATTTTTCTTCCGTCGTGGAAGTTGCGATGCCTCGGCACTTATCACGCGTATGCGTTCACGCTCGCACACACACACACACACACGCTCGTGTGTATAGTTGTGACGCCTTGCGAATCGGGAGTTGGTATCCGGGACCCGATGATCACATACTTCATAGAAACGTTTATGTGTGTGTGTGTGAGATTGTCCTCGAAATAACAATCTTCTCTAAAGAGATCCCGATAGTCGTGAAAAATTACATGCAAATTTGATTTTTATGTGCACAAAGAAGTCGCACCTGGTAATTATTTTTTAAATTGATTTTAGTTTGCAAAGAGAACAAAAAGAAAATTTATATCAGTGGCGGATATACACAAGCAGTGTTTTCCGTTATCTAGATAAAATTATCTAGATGTTCATCTAGATGTGATAATTGTTTTATTTTATCTTTATCTAAATAATTAAAATATATGACATCTTTATCTGTATCTCAGATATAAGAAAAGTAGTATCTTTTGTAAATTATCTAAGATAATGAGTACGCACTCTGAATGTGACTTTTCAGTACAAGATAACAAATAATTGTACCTCGAAGAAATCGTTTATCCGATAGCACATTTGAAAAACTATTGTTTTTAAAAACTAAAACCTTATAATATATTTACATATTAACCTTATATATAGAATAAATGTAATTTACTTATTACATACTTATAATATGCTTATTATACTCAAATGTATATTATATTAAATATAATATATATCAAAATATACGCTTATTTTCTATAGATTTTCTTGAGATGTATTATTTAATTTCCTAATTTCTTTAATATCTCTAAATTATCTCGATAAAAATCTCAACTAAATCATCTTTTATCTAGATATGATCAAATCGGATTATCTTTATCTTATCTGAGATACATACGTATATGTTTTATCTAATCTGTATCTAGATTATTTCAAGTTATCTAAGCGCAACACTGTACACAAGTCAGTAAATATTTTCTGTTCGTTATTGTGTATTTCTGCCAGTGACACATGGCAGATCTTGTCCTGTTTACGAACTAAAATCAATTATAGATTTAAAGAGAGAACTGCAGTTCTATCGGGTCAACTGTTTGCTACGGTTGTTTTGACGCGCACAGGTGGATGCAATAGGCCATCGAACCACCGGTTGCAACCTGTTGCAATAAAATTTGCTCGTCTACCTGAACCCAGAGAGAGAAAAAGAGAGAGAGAGACAGAGAGAAAGGGGTAAGGTAGGTAGGTAGGTAGGTAGGTAGGTAGGTAGGTGGCAGTTTCGCCAGAAACGTTTGCATCGTCGTCCGTGACATAATCATGCTAGACGAAAGAGCTACCTGCGGAATTCAACGGACGATAACGGGATCCGATACAATGCGGAAGGAATAGACAAATAGCGAAATGCGTCCGTTCTTGTCACGTCTGAAACATAAAAATGTAAATGCGTGGTACATCAGTTCTATATTAATTACAACAAATATATATATGTATAAATCGTACGCGGGGCTTTCTTTATAGCATTCAGCTTTACGGAGAAAAGACCAAAAAACGCTGCGAAATATTTTCACATCATAATTCGCAAGTTTGCATCTCGTGACAAAGAAACAATCCTTTTATCTTTCTGTAAATTTAATTTGAAAAATCGATTGCGAAAAAAAAACACCTTAGCCAGAAGCTGGACTTTCCGCATTGCGGACGCTTATAGTTTTATGTTTAACTACATTGAAATTCTGATAGAAACACTAAATATTTTATTTACTTAATTATCTCGTGTTACAAACAAGCAGGAGTGGCAAAGGTTCTTCTCGCATTTGCAGATCGATGTTTATCCTCGAGATTTAATAAACATCGATCCTAACGAGGAAGTGAATAGAAGGCGAAAGAGCGAGGGAAAAAAAAAAAAAAAAAAAACAGGTAAAAGAGAGCACGCGGAAGCCGCAAGAAAGTGAGGCAAAAGTTGTCGTGAGGTTGAGGTCCGCCATGGGTTCACCAAGGCACGCGTTAGTCCCGATTATGTGCCGAAAAAGAACCTTTAGGAGAAGAACGCGGCAAAAGGAGGGTGAGTGGGAAAGGTCCGGGTTGGAAAGAAAGCGGAACGTGGCCGAAGAAGAAGGAAGCCTGGCTTTAATTCCTGCTATTATTGAAATACGCATCCGCCACGTGCCACGAGGGACCACGGGGTCTTCTCTGCCTCTGCCCCCGTTCGATAGCTCCCTCTCGAACGACCACGAAACAACCCGGACGCCCTTTCGGCACCTCACGCGAAAAAGTAAAATGCAGCCGGGATGCACCAACGGCCTGGATAACGGGACCTGCCCCCAATTGTGGCGTTTGCGCGAATCGCTCGTGCAAACAAACAAGCTCGATTAACGAAGTCTCGATTAGGGATTCTCGAAAGCGAGAAAGCGAACTGGGAATCTTGTTTAATAAAAACACTTGCGTTAAGGATCAGCCAATATGTTGTCAGATGTTGTGTAAAAAAGTTTTAACTTTGTTTTTTTTAAACAATAGATAGTTTGAATCTTTATAAATAAATTATATTCAAGTATCTTCTAGAACACAATAAATGTCCCCCAATGGCCAGATTAAATTATTATAAAATATTTATACACGGTAAATAAAGTTAGAAAACTAATAATTAAAAATCTTAAAAAATACATCTAATCTTCAAACACATCTAATAATTATTTCTTTAATAAATATCCGGTCATTAGGACGGGAAAACTTTCGAATATTGAAAAAAAAACAATAAAAGATCGTAGATCAAATAATGTCGAATCAATAAAATCATGTCTCAAGCGCCAAAATAGAATAAAGATCGCTGTTGCAACACCGCCCACAAATTATTATATAAAAAAATAAAAATTCCAAAAGGCATCGACGTATCACTCCGTTTTAATTGTGCACGCGCTTATATTTCGAATAAAAATTTCTCTTTATTTTAAATTAGTGTGTTGAATCGAAGCGGTTTCGAAATCGAGCGCGAAAAAAAATCTTTCGAAAACACGCCGTTAAAATCACAATCTTTGGCGTCGCTCGAACTGATTATTTGCAAAATTGCCGGGAACGAGACGCCTCGGGGACATACGTACGTACGTAAGTGTCAAAGATGTATATCTCTCGTTTAGCACACGCGCTCTTGTGTGTACATCCCAAATCTCGAAACGGTCGGTAACTACTTACGTACGTGCGTTCGCGCGGTCCCGTTTATCCGGAGTACAAATTGGCGGAGATTGTGGCGATTGCGACGAAATTATATGTGCCGATCGCGGGGCAGCTTAAGTGCCCCCCTCGTACGCACTCGTTTCCCGCATGCAAATGCGACAGATCGCCGATAAACATGGTAGTCTCTCCGGTGGCTCTCTCGCTGTCATAATATTGCTGTTATTATCGAGGTATCGTCTTCTTCCACCCTTGTGCGGCGCACAACGAAGCGCAATCTCATCTTGCGCAAACACCTGCGAGCGCGCGACGTCAATGTTTCATTATGTACGTATATACGTATGATTCATCGCGCGCGCGCGCGCGAAATACTGCACTGTAACTTCCATTCATGAACGTCGCCGGTATGGTGGTAGCTCCCGAAGGTAAGGGGGACGACGCATAATACACGGCGACGGTTAAAATCGTTTGCGGAAATTAATACGCGAGATAAAGTGGACCGAGTCGAGCGAAGGGATTTGCTTGTCACGTCGCGAATTATCGCTACATTGCTTTTCCCCCGATGTGTTTTTCGGAGTTTTTCAACCGCCTCCGAGTTTAATTAACGACGCGCGATTATAACCGCGGGAGTGATGAGTCGTTTTGTTGTTGTAATATTTTTTTTCTTTCTATTTTTTCGAGCAAAACTCTCTCTGTATACAGAGAGGATTCCTTCGCGCGCAAAATGAGGCTCGATAAATTTTAAACGTTTTTTTCTTTTTTTTTTTTTCCGCGAACAATCTCGTCGTGTTGAACGCGAATTTTCTCCCATCTTCTCTCCTTCTCTCGTTTACTCACATCTGTTATTATTTTCGTAATTAAACATTATAAGCCAATTAATAAACGGAAACGGTTACAGCGCGAAACGCGCGCGCCAGAAAGCTCGAGGTTGGAGTAATTACACGGAGAATGAATTACTCCGCGCGTCGAACGAATTTATTCAATGCAAATTTCTTTGGCGCGCTCGCGCTTTAAATAAATTCGATTAAAATCCGTGCCGGCGCTCATCTTCCTTTGCGCGAGCTACGTCGAACGCGCGTTGTTAAATTTCGCGGTGTCTATATATGTTCGCCAGAGTTTTATTCGAAAAAAAAAACCAATTCAAACGTTTTCAAGTGCATTTAACAGTTTTGTTAACACAAAATAGTAAATAACGTGTACCGTAATGTATACGTTTTGTTAATTTTTTATAAATATTCCTCGAGACTTACGACGGAGTCACATTTTGAAATTTCGGTTCAATCATTATACGGATCATTTACATCTTTAAATTGACATCGGTTGTACTTTGCGTGAATAAACATTCAGTCACACAAACAATATTTATTTTATTAATAAACACATTATAGAGATTTTCATTTTAAAAACTGACAAAAAAAAATAAAACAAAACTGTCCTTTCTTAAGACTACAATTGATGTCGCCGGACTTAAGTTCGAAAAATTTGTGTAACTCGAAGTGGTCTCGTAAGTCGAGAGACAGATATCTGTATTTGTTTAAAACGATAAAAACAATCTTACCCCTGAAGCTCGAACGTGGCGAAGGGTTGCAGCAGATCCAGCGAAATGCAAAAGCTCAGACGCGCGCAAACATCTGTCTCATTACGGGGATTCATTACGACGAAGCCGAGCCGAGCCGAGCGGTGTTGTTGTGTGCGTTACGTCGTCGTTGTCGTAACGCTCGCTCATGAATAATAACGGAGCCGACGCCGTAAACGGCACTTTATGATGTATCAGTTAATAGTTCTCTCTCTCCCTCTCTCTCTCTCTATCTCTCTTCTAGAAGGGCATTCGTCCGGTTCTCTCGCGAGCGACGGCGCCCGCATATTTTATTCATGAACCGCGTGCGCGCGCGCGGAACATCACCGCGATTAGGCGGGATACCCGTGAAATCGGTTACTCTCGACGTAATCCGCCGACGACGTATTTATACCGCCGAGAGAGATGAGTTCTCTTTATCTCGTTCTCGTTTTTATTCGATCAATCCTCACCGCGTCGCGTCGCGGGAACTCGATCGTCACGTGTGCGCCGAGTGTGTGCGTACACGTGTTCACGCGACGACGAAGTGTTATGCTCGTCTTTCGATGAGTCTTGAGATTTTATTGGCATATCAAAAAAAAAAAAGCGATTCGAAATGACAAAAGAGAGATTTGAGAGTAACAATCTCTTTGTTATTGACAGATAAGAAGGTCGTGTAAAATCGAACCAAGAGGATGTTTTGATACGTCAAAGGAATCTTAGTATACACGTGCATTTTCTAACTGACGTATCTGTGTTTATTAATCGTTACGTTTTGACCGTGTTTTTAGTCTTTTTTGATGTATATTTTGACCAGTTATAATAAAACTACAATTAACCTCTTCGGTTCTATCGTCGACTTATTAGTCGTCGAATGTACTACGTGGAGCATATGCGCCGAAGAGATTAAAATAATCAAAATAAATTTGTCAAAAGGTAAACCAAGTAAGTAGTTCAACAACAGAAAACCGAGCAAACATTGTGTACAAAGTGAGAGATGTTGCTTCAACGGACTGTCAACTATTAAATTTCACTTTTTCTGTAGTTTATTTTATATTTATACAATTTCTTTTATTATATTATAAAATTCTATCGTATTAGTTTTTATATTATACTTGTTTCAATTATTTTTTAAATTTTTTCTATTATATTCGCACGCACTTTCGAAGAGTTTTAAAGTCTCTTCTGTACGTGTGCGTGCTCCGTGCAATTTTAAAACGACACCATATATTTCACCGTTTTACGAGAGATAGAGAGAGAAAAAGAGAGAGAGAGAGAGAGAGAGAGAGAGAGAGAGAGAGAGAGAGAAAAGACCTATCTCACGATATTAAAAAAGGCCCTGAATCGAGCATCACTAAATCACGACCGTCAAAGAGCGAATTGAATAAATTATCAAGAAACGTTTCTTCACGCGATTGAAATTCGCTTGTAATCGTCGGTAATCACGCGATAAATCAGCGACCACCCAACGACCGTACTCTCTCTCTCTCTCTCTCTCTCTCTCTCTCTTTCTGTGTAGTACCACGCTCGGTGGTAATTCGAAACAATGTCCCTCTAATTGGCAACTCCCGAGTTGCTCGTATTGACGTGCCGCTGATAAACTGCGCCGACGGTAGCCGATATTTTGCGTTGCCGGGGGAGAGATCGAATAACAATAATTAATATTCGCGAACGAACGCTCAGCCGGAATCGTTTAATTGTTGCGCCACGTAAAATCTCTGCACTCTCTCGCGAACGCGAAACGTGGAACTACAACGTGGGGAATAAGGTAAATATCCCCGGCGACCTGCTATCATTACTGCCGGGCCAGTACTGTTATTATCTTCACGATAACATATAATGAATGAGAGAAAACGACCGTGCCATTATCGATAATTTCCCCTCAGGTGCATCGTACCCTTAATGTCCTTGCTTAGGTGGTTTTCTAATATCCTCACACAAACCGCCCCGGCCGCTCTCTTCCCTCCCCTCCTCCCCCCGAGCCGAAGAGCGGAAATTAAGATTATTCTTAACCACAAGATTACTTCGCGATTACTTTGTTGAAGGGAAAATCTGTGACTGTGAGTAACTTTTTGAAAAACACTACGCGATATCGGAGTTCGAACACGAACAGAAGATAAATCTGTGTTTGATCAGTTGATTCTTTTGAAAGTTTCCCCTTTTTCCAGTCACACGACAAAAGTACAATATCTATACAGTGCTCAAGTGTTATCTTATCTGGTTGTGTGTGTTTTACTGAACTAATACAATATAATATTGAAGTTTATTATTATTTTTCCAAGCAGTGAAGTAAATTAATAGACAAATTAATTCAAAAAAATTAATTTTACATCGGACGCTTAGTTTGCATCTTAAAAAATAATATTAGATACTCGCATCTTGTATATAGAAAATATTTTTGATAAAAGATTCTTTTAATTTCCCCTGAATTTAATTTGAAAAATAAAATTCTTGCGAAAGAAACATCTTGATCAGAAGTCGAACTTGAACTTCTCGCATTTTGTTAGTTATTTTATAAAACTATGTTATATATAGATATATAAACAATATATAGATATATAATAAAAATATTATAAATAAACATATACGATAAGAGCATTAGAAGATAATATTTAATAACGTAGCTCGTGCACTTTGTGTGCGTACACGGAAAACAAATGATGATGTCGAATTAACAGCATCAGTTTAAAATTGAAATATATCTTGTTGATGCGCAATATGAATATCACTGCATTACAGCAAAGATGGTTGCTTTAAGAATCCAGACATTAAATTAAAATCGCATATGCAATTGAATGAACTATTTATTGTTGTCGACTTGTTGTGACGTCGACTTTTATTGAAGCAACTCCATTTTGTTTTCTGCGTAAAAAAAACATCACGTTTTGAATAAAATCTGTTTACACGAGCGCGCGCGCGCGTCTGATCTTTCCCTTCGAACAGAAAAAGGCAAAGCGTGACGAAGGGTTGCAAAGGTATAACGGTACCCTGCTTCTTTTCACGCATTCCTTTGGTTTTGAAATCTTTTCTTGCGCACATCAGTATAACGGCATATCTTTTGGGGAAAATGGAAAAGACGTCATGTAGAGAAGTCGAAGGCGAAGCGGAGTTTATGTAAAACTTGAAAATGACAGATCGTCAAAATCATCATCATTTCCCAGAGCGATTCGAGACAGCTTGTATATATAGTTACGCGATCTTCAGCTTTGAGAGTTACCGTTACCTCTTCGAAATGAATTCTACATTTCCATCTCAACGAAGATTTGATGTCTCCGAGCGATACGAACTTCTCTCTTTCTCGATCGCTTTATGGGAAAAGGATTTATTCTGTACACACGTCAGAGTTATTGTCATAGGTCGGTATTCACAGTTTGATCTTCTACATTTACAATCGTCTTGAGTTTAATCTTCAAATGCTGTACGGCTCGTTTCATTGCTATACCGAGCGTTTGAAGGTGAACTTGAAGACGATCTTGTGAATATTAGACCACGAACACACCGTCTGTATAGACTTTGTCTTGCAAATTTTTATTTTCTATCACGCAATACTTCAAGAGAACAACTTCGAGAGATGGAACCAATTCGTGTTTACCGAAGTCGGTTTGCCGAAGTGAACAAGGTGCGTCGCGCGATCGCGAATTTGACTTCGCGCGAATGAAAAATCGTCAATTTTCGAACTCGAAACATCTTAACGACCGGAAACACGCGTTTCTCACCGAGGCTGCTTCCTAGGCTCTGCTCTCTTTCCTCCTCTCTCTTTTTATCTCTCGATACGAAAAGTTGCGTAGCGAAGTGGTGAATCTTCAGCGCGTTCCTGCGCGTTCGTCATTATAGACGGTGACTCAGAGAACGAAACCAGTTTTCGTTCAACGTCGTGCACTTTGTTTTTCTGCGCCACGCAGTGTGTGACGTTACGTTTTAATGTTCCGAAGTCAGGAATCCCGACGTATATACGAAAACTTCGAGACGTGCGAAACTTCTTGAGTCGATAAGTTGAAAAAGAATCGCTCGAGTATGACACAGCGTTCATAATGCGTATTATATTCTTCGCGTACAGTTAACTAAATGTAATTAAATTAACCATAATATTTCCGATAACAAAACATTCTTTAGGGAAATATTGCGATACGGTGATAATTTTGAAGATAAATAAAAAAAATTTAAAAATAAATCATATAAAAAAGATAAATTATATATAAGATATAAATTATATATATGACGAATAATGAATAGCTCCAAATATATTCAAAAAAGAAATTGATGAACGTTTTTTATATAAATTATATATTATTATATGTATAAAATTACATACAAATTATATGCAAGATTCTCACACCAAATATTCCTTCATATTTTTTGTACGAACAACCTACGTGATTGTGAAAATCGCAAACGGAATTTGACGGAGACGCGAACCGTTTTTAAAATGAAAATTCGCGTCATCCCCTGTTGCAGGAGAGAGAAGAGGGCGAGAAGAATTTGGAGCGCGAATAAAATAAGGGAATTTATCGCGACTCCGCGAAAATTTATATTATGCGTAAGTGTATAGCTTCAGATTCTCTGTTTATCGCGCGTTTATCGGAATTCCCGACGTGTGTGTAGGTATTCTTCGCGAGAAACATCGCGATTATAATATAACGGAGAAGAGGAGCTTGCAGTGGACCCCGTACGCTCGCCGCGGCGAAGAATATTATCGTCTTGAACGCAAATATAATTTCGCGTAAGGAGCATCGTTATTTCTCGACCTTTGCCCAAGACACCAAGCGAAGTTCTTAGGAGCGCGCACTCTTCTTAATTTCTATCGTCCGCTTTGTTCCTCTCGATTAACGTCACGACGTTTTATCGTGCCCGCGGCAGTTAGATACCTTTCGGGCTTGCTCCGAGATTATACGAGGCATCGTAATTCAGCGCTTTGGGAAACTTTTTCTTTTTTTTTTTATTATCGCCGCTTATTAAAGAATCCGATTGCAAACTTCGTTTTCGTTATTTATTCGCGCTGTGTTCTTTTTAGTTCTCGAAAACTTGCCTGACATTTTAAATCGAATGACGTATTTATCAAAATCCTGTAAAAGTGTTATTCAATTTATTCGTGTGTGCGTGTTGTTCTTTCGATTTTCTCTCTCTCTCTCTCTCTCTCTCTCTCTCTCTCTCTCTTTTTTGCTTTTGCTCAAAGGAACAAATTAATCAACTTTATATCTCCTGTGAGATTTTTCGAAGCTAATTAGAATGAAATTCGCGGCCGATTTTCAGCCTGCGCGAGATGGTTCAAGACGCGCGCACACGTGGGAGTTAAAGGTCAATCCGGGGAACGCGCTCGCTGTACAAGCAGTACGGTCCGGTATTGCTTATTAGTTAAAAACGACAGCTCTCATAATTCAGCGCTCTCGTAATACGTCAAACGTCGAGAAGCGCCGGTAGTTCGCCGGGGCTCGCTCCATTAATAATCTAACGCTCGGTCGGCCGAAGCTAATGACTTTTCTCGAACTTCGGACGTTAACTCCGGCACATCGATTAGTATTTAGCGCGCGCGGCCGCGCGTTGTCGTGTGTTCGCGCACAAGCTTATTCTACCTTTCTCTCTCTCTTTCTCTCTCTCGCTCTCTTTCTCCCTCGCTTCTCGATTTCAACGTTACAACGCGTCGCATTACTCGCGAGCAGCGATAAAATTATATTGCCCGATAAATTTCGCGCCTCGCTTCCCAGAAAAGCTCCTCGTACTAATGGCGACTCCGCCGAGGAGTCGCCCTATGCTCTTTCCGAGTAGAACAAGACTCTTTCTCTCTCTCCCTCTCTCTCTCTCTCTCTCTCTCTCTCTCTCTCTCTCTCTGTCTCGACATTAGCCCGGTTTACACGATGCTTTTTTACCGGCCGGCTAGAGAATTAGCGGAGGCTCGAGGAAAAAGTCGAACACTAACCCGAAAAACTAACTGGTTTATTAGCGCGCCACGTCGCGCGCGTTGTTGTTCCGCGATCGGAAATTAAAAGTTCGCGCTTACGTTCCTTTTGCAACCAGTAATTAAAAATGGAGAAAATTGTATTTTTCACAACTGACTCCGTGAGACAAAAACATTAAAACACTAAATTATTATTTATTTATTATTTGTTAATAAAGAAATCTTGAGGGGTTTCGGACAAGATTAATTACATTATTTGCCATTAAAAAGAAGCGGTACTTAAAAGAGAACAACTTCACACAAAAAAAAACAAGCCGGAACGAAAGAGATCGCCTTTTTCTTCCTCTCTTTTCTTGCTCACGCATGCGGTAACGCGATACGCGGTTTTTCGCGTCTCTCCGCGCCGCCTTAAATCCTCGCCGACCGTATCGATGTCTTTATTAATGAACCGGGCACGTAGGGCACACACACTGTGGCGCGGGACTCGGGACCCCGACCCTTGGAAAAGCAGACCCCGCGCGCAGGCGGTCTGCGGGGGACTGGAAAGTTGAATCGACGCTGATTGGACGGTGGAGAAGCCGTGTTCTCTCTTGCCAGCCCCGAAATCTCCGGGCACCGTGTCCGAAAGATCCGGACGCGAATGAATAGGCGTTCCAGGAACGTGTTTCGACTCGCGGCGTGCCCCGCGATTTTCAAGAAGAATAGCACACCCCGAGAATGGAATTAACATGGCGCGGCGGGGGAACGGGAGGGTCCGTGATCGCCGCAGAATAATTCGACGTTGTCGAAAAGTTGTACAGGTTCTGAACCCTTTGCTCGAATTCCGAAAGAAGACATTGTGAACGCTTCAACTTCACTCGCAACGGCGAAAGTAACGGTAAACGTCGTCGCGTGACTTCTTTTACCGCTGTAATCCCCCGAGAATTTAATGTATACTTGGATTTTTTTACGAATAACAAACAAAGGCAAAATATAAAATTAATATTTATTAATAAAATTGACTTTTTTAAAATTTTGACTTATCTAAAATTACGTTTAAAAATTATTTAATCATTTAAAATTATTATTATTTTTTAATATCTCGCACTTCAAGACGTGATGCCAAATTAGAAACGCGAACGGTTGATGATTATTTTGGCGACTTTGAGAAGCGCATTAAATGTGATCAAATATATGACTTTAAAAAGTTGATTCAACTTTTGAATTTGAATGCACGACGACGTTGCCATGTGTAAATACTATAAATAGCTGCGTGTGCGAGCGCTGCATAAAATGTATAGCATGAAATTAAAAAAAAAAAAAAAAAA
>NW_018020648.1:499994-548509 GCF_002006095.1 Pseudomyrmex gracilis
AGAAGAAGAAGAAGAAGAAGAAGAAGAAGAAGAAGAAGAAGAAGAAGAAGAAGAAGTAGACGAAGGCGGCGCTAAAAAGAAAAGTCGATGCACGAATTGAGACGCAATTTGATCCCCGCTGAACGAAGCAGCACCAGCTGAAGTTGGTAGTCCTCAAGCTCACTTGACGTGAATGAGATGACAGGCATTGTCCGACATGTTCTCATGTACTCGCTCCTCTCTCTCTCATAGCTCTCTCCCCCTCTTTGATCGCATGTATAATGCGCGCGCGGTGTGTGTGCGCGCGGCGCCTTTCTCGGCCTTCCTCGTCCGCTTATTTCCAAGAGGAGAGAGAGACTCATTCAGCGTTCCTTATGCTCGACATCGATTACAACGCGTTTCGTGGGTTCCCCATTTGAGCACGCGATTTCGTGACGAATCGATCCCGAGCAGTCGATTTCGAACAAGAGAGAGATGTCCGAGACGCCAAACGAGGATCTTTAGCGCGTTGTGTTCGTGCGATAATTGAAGTCGAATCGACAGCTCGCGATTCTCTGGAAAAAAAAAAAAAAAAAAAAAACGTAAGAAATATTGTCAGAACGAAAATTCGAAAATATCGACTATATCAAGATCTCCTTTATTTTCTCGTCAATTTTTAAGAAGAAGAATTTAAACGTAATTAACATAATTAATGTTTAAAAAGACTTTCTCGATTAGAGAACTAAGTCTTGGCTATTGGTCGAGAATGTGTATTGAAAACTTTGAATTTTTGTAAGAAACTTTGATAATCAAAGATAATCTGCTAATCTTCACGTGACGAGATAAAATACGAGATAATATACATAACTTTTGTCACAATCATCAAACTATTTACACAGCGTTCAACATCAAGCGTTCGTTAAATTGATATAATCTTTCGTAAAAAAAAGTAGCTTCTATTTGATTTAATTATCTTATCTTCCGAATGCACACACACAAGTTTTGTATATAACATTGTCTTTTACAACAAATAAAACGTTAATATTGTTTTCGTTATTGACGTTGTCTGAAAGTGTACAGAGAGTGTACAGAAAAAGTTCGGAAGTTATTAGTTTATCTCGATCGATTGTACCTCTTTATCGCTCTGTGTTATTTTATCTCGTTTGGAAAATAAGCATAAGTGCAGGTTAATGGGAATTCCTCGGATTTTTGAACGCTTGTCTCTCTGTGCGTATCGGTACCCTCACTGAGAGAGAGAGATCTCTCTCACGGTCTCTCTTTCTGTCTCGAGAGAGTTCCATCTCAGTGAGTCAGTGTGTCTTGCGGTCGGCACTGATTAAAATCTCCGTATGACTACACGGGCTCCTTCCTATTCGCTTTTTATTTGCTCAGCTCGCTGGAAGAGAGGCGGCACCGCGTCTTACACGGCTCATCATCGTCATCATCGTCCGTCGTCGTGCTTCGAAACATAAGAAGCACCGACCGCGATCTTTTTTTTTTTTTTTTTTATTTTTTAATTCGATCGTATCGACTAAAATTTACAAATTGTTTGTCGAACTGTACCTAATATCGCAACTTGTTTCTCTACCAAAAAAAAAACAAAACTCAAAAGGACGCACTTTGATGAGAATCTCGGAAAACAGATAAGTTGTACAATTGGGTACATAAATTTCATGAGTGGTAGTTTGATAAAATTCCTTGAGAAAGATGTCTTGAAGAAATTTTCTCACGCGCGTCGTACATATTTGTTTCGAAACTAATCGAGAAACGCGTAAATATTCACATAAATGGATGACGCTCGAACGCTCAAAGCGAACAATATAATAACACGCCGCGCGCGCGCGCGCGCTGGAGAGAAAACACATTATCTGCTACTTTATAATTATTACAATTTATGAGACGCGTACGCAACCGCGCGCGCGCGCGCGATAACGCGAACTTATAACGAGGTCGTAAACGTTCGCTCTTAAATTTCCAAACGTCAGACCGCGGTTATCGGTATCGGTAGGTGCTAATGGAACTTGCTTAACGAGTACGTACGCGCACCGATTATCAGGCGCAATTACATTTGCGCGGCTGGTAATTGCGTCATGAAATGTTTGTGTCTCCGACAAACGAGGAAGACAAAATGAAGACGTTTTCCCGCCGCGATAAAAATGTCAATGTCGCGGCGCCAACCGTAAACGCTGCCAGATGCAGAGCTAAAATTACTAACGGGGCACTACACTTCTCCCCCCTCACCCCCCCCCCCGTTTCGCGTTATTACCGTACGTTTACGACGACCCTTGCGCGCCTCGCACCCGCTGCTGCAACAGGTTGCAGCTGCGAGAGCGGTTGCATTCACACTGGCACCGATAAGTCGCGCTTTGTGACACGAAAACGATTCCTGCGGAAATGGGATATTATTTTCGGCGACATTCCGCTCGTCTTCACGCGCGGGTGTTACACACGTCGTCACGGTCGCCGCGAAACATCACGTTGAACCAATACATATGTTGTTTCGGAATGAATTTGAACAAACAAGGTTACGGTGTTCAACCGTGCCGAGCGCGGTGTTTTTTTTTCGAGTGTGTGGTTTTATTTTGAAAAATTATATTTCATCATTGTGATGAAAACGTAATTTTTTGACATGTAATATACGCAGTAACCTCCCTTGTCGTTTTCTTCTCGTTCCTTATTTTTCTCTCGTTTAATATTTTTCGACGTTTGTTTTTAATGTTGTTCGACAAAATGTAAGTTTTATTGTGTTCCAAGATTTTTAATATTAATAATCCGAAAGAGTAAACAAGATAAATTTTACATAAATAGATATAAAAAAATTAATTTCAGAGATATATCATGGCTCGATAAATCTTAAAACATTATTTGAGATTTTATTATCTTCGATAATTATTCGAGATAATTTTCTCCTCTTCTTCGTAAAGTTGTTAACACAGTTGTTTGACGTGTTTTCTTACGTCGGAAAAAAAATCTTTGCAAAGAAGATTATCAAAAGTCCAAGAGTGTTCGTGAAGGAATTCCATCGAGAATTGTGCCGAATGACGGTGTAGAAATTTATCGCTTCTCGCAAACATGAAAGTAGAATTTTCTGAAAGATTCCTTCGTCGAGGAAGGATCGACGCGGCTTAGGAAAAACTGGCGCCGCTACGCGGGTGGCAAGGGATTCTGAGGGCAATACACGTCCATTGTTAAACGTCCGTCGCGGCGAAGCGAGAGCTCTTCTATTGTCGCGAATACTGCGAGTGTCGTTTCATCAACGATAGCTAAGTTAACAATTTCCGAAAGAAAGGCGACTTAAACACTCAGCTTGACAAACTAGTTCTCGAACAATCGTCTCTAAATTACGCGGCCTCAAGTTGTTACACTTCACGAAAAAATTAGGATACTTTTTGACAAAAGTAGAGAAAGTAATATTTTTGACATCAAATCGCAGACGAACGGGATCTTATTAATCATCACATTATATTTTTAGAGTTATTTCCGAATAAATTGAATTTACTTTCATAGCTTTGAAGAATTTTTGACCGCAATAATGTATTCGTACAGTGAAGTTCTTAAATAACTATTTTGCTTTTTAACTGTTGTCAGTAAAATAGCGTGTAAAATAAAAATGTTGAAATAAGGTGATTATCAAGATGATAGTGACATGTATATCTTTCATATACAGAGCCTGGCCAAATAATATGTACAAGCACGACATGATTTCTCTTGACGTGATTTTATGAAAAAATAAGAAAAAAATAGAAAACAATATAGAATAGAGTTTTTTTTTTATTTTCGATTTAGTTTTCGGTTTTGCTTAGTTTTCGAAACAATCGAGTTTGAAAATTCGCTGCGCGTACGTACGTTGTTACAGAAAGATATGGTTCGTCGAGCGACGTTTTGTGAACAAACTCAATTTTCTCGAAAACTAAACCGAAAATGAAAAACCTTTGTTCTATATTTTTTTCTTATTTTTTTTATTCATAAGGAGTCACGTCGTGTCCGCTTGTATATACATATTATTCGGTCGGACTCTGTACATATAAAAGAATATTGATTATTCAAATTTATTTAACAAAACGATCGCGACGCCGACTTACTAAAAAACGTCGTTCAAAATTTTCGAGAAAACGTAAGAACGTTCTTTGCGTATAATTTAGGCTTATCAATTACATAACTCTTCGATGCGAATGGAATTGATAATTTCTCGAACAAATGCGAGCAATTTTGTGTTCAATCCGCCTGGAGGCTGGTGTTCTCTTCGCGCTATACAACGTTGTAAATTCTTGCATCACAACAAAATATTTGCTTTTCGGCACGGTCTGTTTGTATAGGTGCACACAGCTCCTCCAAGGTCCTCGCTTCTTTCTTTCGGTTCTTCTTGTGGCCTCTCTTTTTCCTTCAGAGAGGATCTTTCATCTCCTTTTCTTCTGGCTGGCTGAACTTTACTATCCCTGTCGAAAACGTTCGCTCAAAACAACACGTGACGAACATGCTGCTTCTTACGAACGCTGTTCTTTTAAGCTGGGTATACACATAGCGAACGAACGCCAGGGTTCGTTAAGAGTTTTATTCTGCAAGACCAACTGTGTCTCGACACAATGAGACACTTTGAAAAAATAATTTTATTACAGGAAATAATTTAATCCTCAAACGTTGTAAATATATTGTAAAACGTTGCTACTGTCATTAGAATTTTATTTTTTATTTTTATTTAAAAGTTATACTTGTAAATAAAAGTTTCTCTTTATGAGTGATGAACAATTGTAAAAAATTTATATGCTGTCAAATTCGCATTATTTAAATTTATATTATATTTAAAAATTACAAAAGAATTTTACAAAGACTGGAAAAAGACTTGAACAATTCTACTAGCAAGTAATTTTTCAATATGTGAAAGTTTACGTAAAAATATATTCTCCTCTAATGAGATTTATATTTTTGTTCATGATTTATTATTTCACAAATGTTTTCACTTATAATACGTTTAAAAAAATTAATAAATGAATACTTTTGCTATTTTTTCCGAATATTGTTAGACGCCGCGAACATTGTCTATCGGAACGTGAATCGCATTGACCCTTTGAATTGGCGCGTTGCGACAAATAATTACGCATAACCACCGATAATCGCTAATTGCTCGCGATGAGGGGCGGCTTGTCTCGCAACGGCCCCGGCGCTTGGAAATCAAGTCATTCGCGTTGCATTACGATCGCATTATGATTACCCCCGTGGTAATTTGCGAGCGGCGGTAATGCCGCTTCATGCCTCCGTTGCGCGTTTTGTAACTCGGATTGCACTTTTAGTTTCTCTCTCTTTCTGTCATTGCCGGCGATGCCCGCGAGGCACATCAATGCTCCTTGCGCGCGCGCGCGAGCAACAGAGTAAATGTTCGCGATTTCGTTTGACTTTCTCTCTCTCTCTCTCTCTTTCTCTCTCTCTTTTTCTTCTTTCCACTCCCCGAATCCCATCGGAATCACTCTTATTATTCCGCCGCGTTAATGTCAAGGTCGTATGTTCAATTACCGCGACGGCAAAAATTACGCGCGCCATAGTAATGCGCGCTTTTTTTTTCAAACCCGCGATTATCATGATGCGGCTGCGCGAGGCTCTCTCTGCGAGAGAAAAGATTCTCTCGAGTTGAAATGATGGATATTATACACGTTTCGAAAGCGGACTTAAAAATACGACGAAATTACGACCTCTCTCTGTTGTGTTGTTGTTGGACACGGTATTTATTTAGTACGTTTGAGCTTTCAAAGCGCAATGTTTGTAATAGGTGGGTTCGCGATAATTAGCTGGAAAAGCAAAAGTGGCGACGTGTCTTGAAAATACAAGCGGAAGTGGTTTAACGCGACGAGCTCTCTCTCTCTCTCTCTCGATGCGCGTGGGAAATACACACGCGTAAAAAAAACGTTAATCGAAAGAAACACCGTGCGACGTTCAGATAAATCGGACCACTTTCTTTAACGGCCGTGAAAGAAACTTCGAACGGCCTAAGGAACGTACGAATTACGGACCGCGGGGATACAATCACGAAAGTGCAACAGTTGCGCCCCGCCGGGCGCAAGCAAACCGAGTAAAGGGGTCGGAAAAGCGACGCATTGACGCGTAATTTGCGGATCGGAGGGCGTGCCCGTCAAATCCGATTAAATCGGGAACGTGTAATTTTTTTTACCCCTTGCCACCCTCTCGCGGTGCTGAGTGAATGGCAACCCGCAATTTGTGCTCTTCCGAAAAACTACGCGAAAATCGCGTTGTTGCATTCTGTCGCTCTCGGGAGAGGGGACGGAAAAAAAGTTTCACGTTACGTACTCACGGAAAGAGTCCTGGAGTGCAAGGACTCGAATCGTCGCCGTCGCGCGCGAATGAGACGAGAAAGAAAAAAGAAAGAGAGCACCTCCGGCCGGAAGTAAATATTATTCCCGTAGATGCATCGAGGTGCACTCCCAGGCTCGACAATGCCGCGATTGTGTGGAGTCCGTCGTCTATTCATCGGGTCTCTGCGAGCGCGGCGACGCACGAAAATATTCGCTACGCGCCCGACCGGCTGGAGCCAAGAAGACAAGATGGAGCGACGTCGAAGGATTATTTTTCAAATTTTCCTGCGAGGCCTCGGAGGCGAGCTCCTTTGTCGGGACGTCCGCTCGTGTTCCCCGCGTGAAACGCTTCGCTGGAAAAAACAGCCAAATCCTTCCTCCCCTTCCTCTTCCCCACCTCCCCCGTCTCACTTGCTCGCCTCGTTATCTCGGCGCATCTCTTCTCGGTTGCATTGGCGCAAAACTGCTCACACACCGCACCTGGCCCTTCGCAAGATTAAATCGTCTGTAAATATCTTCACAGATTATCCTTTTCTGCAATAATATTTTTTTTTTTTTTACTAAACATTTTCTACTCACGAAATATTAACAAAGTTTATAATTTTACACAATATGTGTTCTTATATTATTTTGAAACAATATTATTGAAAAATGAAATTATGACACACACACAGTTAAATATTGTTTAAGGTATTTATTAGTAATTAATAAATATTTACGCAAGTAAATTATGTATTTATTTCTATACGTCATTTTATACGTGGTAATTTTTATAATAATTCGAAAAACATTAGATATATTTATATATTAAATATATTAAATATATAAAAATATTTTAAATATATATACGATAGATGTAAAGGCAGTTTACTATAGAAATAAATTGCAGACCTAAATTTGTAGTAACATAATTTTTGTTTATATATTTTCTAGGTATGAATTAATTTTTTTTATTATAATTGACCCAAAGTTTTCACAAAATTTTCTCAAAAAATTGATTGAAATAGAGAAAAAAAACAAGCGATACATTTGAGTTTTATAATTCGACGTTGTCGAGAAAAATTCTTGGCAGAAATATTTCAAGATCGGAAAAGGTTTGAAACGGCAAGGTAATAGGGCAGCAGAGGAGGGATGGAACTACATCCACCCCCACTAGAGTCCATTTGTCCAAGTCCGGGGTGTCGAGTCCTCAGCGAGCAGCTCAGCCAACGTGGCACATTCCCGCAGCACATTGGAAGATTTATTTTTCTGAAGAGCCGGCCTAATGGGTGGTGTGCCTCGAATCGTCGAGAGATCTCTAAAGTGAAGCTGAATTACGATCTTGTAACGAAGGCTTCCACAATGTAGACTTCGATTTCTCTCTACTTTTCTTCATCGTATTACGTTCCTATTGTTTGCCAATGAAATAAATCAGCTTTTGGTTCTATTTAGATTTATTTAATTTTTCGAAACAGAGAGAGAGAGAGAAAGAGAAAAGTAAATTCAAGAAACGAAGTTGCGCAAGTAGCTTTCAATGTTTCTTCTCGGAAAACATACGATGTTAACAAGATTTCTTGTAATCAAACTTTGAACTTTTATAAATATAAGAGAGATATAAAAAATATATTATCGCAAATAGCATAACTGTATTTTTTATATGCTATTAATTAATTATAAGATATAAAATTAGATTTAACCTTCGCGAACAGACCTCAAAAATATAACCAACGAGTCAGACAGATTGAGTCTGTGAGACCCACGCGACCTTAAAACCGGATATCTCCGCAAAAAATCTATCTTTTTTCAAGTTTGTTTTGTTTTGTTTTGTTTTTTTAATTAAAAGTTTGAACGATAAAATAAAAACAAATTGAAAAAACCTCTAGTATCAAAAAGATAATGAAAACAAAAAACTAATGTTTAGTAGAAACGCCGATGCGCAATTTTCGAGTGGGTCTGGGAGATCCATGTCTGTCCGCGAAGGGGTAAAATATAAATATATTATCTTTATATACATGTGCCTATATAACTATTACATTTGTCTGAGATTCTTCAACTTGTTTAAAAAGAAAAAAAAGAAGAACGTGAAAATCAAGAGAGAATGTAAAATATATAGATCCGAAAATCTCTACGTGATCTATTCGTGAAAAATGGGCTTGTTTTTGTTGAGGTGCTGTTTCGCGCGGTTTAAACTTTCCCCCGTCCTGACGCGACCATGACGTATCGATAAATTCTGCATCCCGGCATGCGAATGCGTCGTTTTGTAAGTGCCAGCGTTCTCTTTTCGTTCTCGGCAGATAAATTGTGCGGACTAGTCGACGACGAGGGAGCGGGAAATTCTTGCAGGAAACTCGTCGGCGGATTCAACGAAAAACCGGTTTTTCCCGCGAAAGATTCCAGACTTGCTGGTCGATGAAAAGCGAATGTTTTTCGAACGGAACGTAGGAAAAGACCGTAGGATGAAAAGTGCAGCTACGCCCTGCTACCACGGGGATGAAACCTGTTGCCGCCGTCTTCTCTCTCTCTCTCTTTCTCCGCTCCGTACGGAGCCATGCGTATGCATCGGAAGAGGGAGGGGCTGTTGGAGCTTTTCCCCCACCCCTCGCGCTTTTCAAACGCTACAAGCCGTGAAAGAGTTGCGTGGACGTTTTCCCCTGCTTTACGAAATAAAATCACTTCTTCGGAATGTAAATCGACTTCTGCGAGGTGAAACGTGCAACCACCGCCACCCTCCCTCCCTCTCTCCTTCCCTCCGCGCCCGACTCTTCATTTCTTCTCCCGCTTCTTTGTGGTTTTACAAATATGCTGCCCGCGAGTCTTTATGACCGATGATTACACACCTCGGAAGACAGCCGGAAAGTCTCATTAATGTCTCGCTCCCCATTGAAGCGCTCTCCGTCTCTCTTTTCACCGTTTCGTCATCTCCTTCTCGAAAAATTGAGATCTCCGATCTCTTTCCGGGCGGGATTAAAATCGAGGGATTTTACAATCCCCCGTCGTCAAACTCGGCAAACGAATGATCGCGCGATCTCGTCTCAAATTATACGACCTCCGCGAGAGAAACCACGTCGCGAAATCAAATTGATCGGTTGTTCATTCCGACCGACGGGTCGCGAATCTCTACGTTGTTATTTACGCCGTTTCTTTTACCCAAGTCTTGAAATATACATTGTGTATATATACCGCGCGCGCGGCATTAACGGAAATGAGATTTATTTTTTCTTTTTTTTTTTGTTTTGTTTCTGTTTTCAAGCGAGCGCGCACGCGATAATGAATTCGTAACCCATTACCGAACGAAATTAGGAGCCCGACGTGTCGATATATCATATCGGCGCCGGCCACTAATGACTTGATGCGTCACGGATATTCACGCGGGCTGCCGTGAGAGTCTGCGAGGATCCACCGTGGCGAATAAAAGTGAGAAAACTATTTGGGAATAGACGAGGGATGCGGAGGAAGAGAAGGAGGAGGAGGAGGAGGAGGAAAAAATATGATACGGCCTTCGTCGCGCCTTGCAACGGCGCGTTCGGGCGCGCACGAAATAAATTCCCGGTACGAAATAATCGTCCCGGAATGATTATTCTTCCCAATAACTCTTCGGATTTTCTTCTCGTTCTCGCGCCTTTGCGCGCGGCGGAACAGAGAGAACAAAAATTTGAGAGAAGAGGAAGCGGAATGGCGCGCGCGGCATCGTCGTCGTCAGCCGCCGCGCGGTGGAAAGCAATTAAGCTTTCCCCTGATTTATTCCGGGCATAAATAATTTCGTAGAAGTACTAATTATCGTCGGTTGGATCTATCTTCTATCTCCCCCTCCTCTCTCTCTCTCTTTCTCTTTCTCTGTCTGTGTGTGTTTCGTCTTTCCACCACACCCCGCCGTTTATATATTCTGTATTTCCTTCTAATTTTATCTCCTCTCGCGCTCTCACGATCTTCTTCTTCCATCTACGCGTTTCTAAGATGAAAGCACCCACCGCTTCTGCGTGGCCAAACTTGCCGTGAAGCGATAAATTTCTAGAAACAATAGGAAACTCCACGGCTAGACAATAGAAGAAATATATGTACCGTCTAGTATTCGGTTCCCCGTTAGACGGAAGCGGAGCTTCGAGTTTATTTTGAAGAAAAAAGAAACCGGATCGGGGTGGGGGATGAAAGAAGAAAGAGAGAGGGACGCAAAAGCACCGAGAAAGAAACGACACATTTCTCATGTTTCACGGCGAAACGAGGAGAGAGAGAGAGAGAGAAGGCCTTACGAATTTTCCACTGGGGAATGCAAATTCGGATTGAAATATCACGGGAAAATGTAAAGAGCCCGATGAGATTTGTACGCGTCGTCGTATGGCGTTGCAAATTTTCGCGCGCGTTATTGAAAATAATTATTAGAAACTTTCCCGAGCGCAATAAGAGAAATCCAGCACGGTAAATACGAGCTCTCGAAGAAATTTATGGGGGGGGTCAATGGAAGTTTCTCGACTGCCAATATATTTCTCGTATCTGATTGTTTAATTTTAAAAATCAACGCGCACATGACGCGAAATATGTGTGAAATCAGTAAATAACGTAATTATTTGTGATACAAAATGAAATTAATAAATAATTAAAAGATAATACAACAATGTAATTTGGAAAATATCAAATTACAATACAATTATAATTTGTGAATAATTGACAAATAGTTTGTTATTCACAAAAATAACAACAAGTAGCAAAAAGCGAGTTAATCGTTTTTTTCCAAAATTAGCAAATGCACTTTGCAAAGTTGAGAGCGTCTGTTCAACGGTACGGTGATATCTAAAAAAAAAAAAAACATCAATGTTTGAGAGTCACTTTTCAAGTTGGCGATTATACGAAAGGCAAAATGTTTTTGAGAGCACACGTTCGCGACACAGAACGTGCGGCACAGAGAGCGCTATTTGGAACGAAAAGAAAAAAAACCTTCGCGAAGAGCGTAAATTACCTATTGGCTACGAGGTTCACGCGCGGTTTTGCTTTCGATGAAAAATGAAGGCCGGCCGGACAGTTCGCATTCAGGAACGATTATCTCCGAACGCGGTGTTGTATAAAATAGTTTACCTTCGTCGCGCCGGAAAAGCGACGACGAAGTGCGGCAACGGCACGGACTTCTTCACAAAGGTTCGGTCGTAGCGTTGACCGTTTCGGGAACTCCGAGGATTCGTCGATTCTACTATTCAAAATAATAGGAAACGTCTGTCGGGCGTCAGTCAACGTCACTCGACGATCACCTCTCTCTCTCCTCTCCACGGAGAACGCTTGCCGAAAAAGGCGAGCAACAAATCGTCTATCCTAGCCCCGCGCGCATCTGACAACGAGACGAGGCCGAACGAGGCACGTTAATTGCACACTGTTTCTAAATTAAATGCTAGTCAACGTATAGAATAAAAAGAATCCGCTTCGCGCGATGGTCACCTCCTCTCCTCGTGCTGGACCGTTTCGTAACGGCGGTATCTCTCACGGGTCTGCCTGGAAAAATAGTTTTAATTAAATAGCAATCTGTCTCTCTGTTTCGTTTTGAAGTTGACATTTCGAGGAATAAAAAAGTGAGAAAAAATTACATAGTACGGTATAACAAAATGTTTATCGGCAATGTTTGACGGCTCCGTCGAGACAACGTATCTCGATTTTTAACAAAATGTGTTTTGTATTAAGTTGAATTCAATTTTTAAAACAACAAATTTAACAATTTCAGCTCATATAAAAAAACCGGTCGTACGAGCTAATATGCTAAGTCCAAAATACGTTTTTTATTTTAAACGTGTAAATTAACTTTTTATCTCCGTAGAAGATAAATTGAATATATATTTTATCTACACTGTTTTTATCTATAATATTTTATCTATACTTGATGCAAACGACTTTTTTTTTTTTACCGACTACTATCGAGAAAAAACATGATCAAAAGAATAAATGTTAATTACATTTTCTACACTCCATGTTTTTTAACGTATCAACATTTACGTGCGAGTCCGTATACAACTTTTTTGTTTCTTATTATCGGCTTGACATCAAAGGAATCTTGTTTTTCTATGTTTATGAAAAAAAAGTCTTTTTTGTTGCGAGGAGCGCATATTGTGGCACAGATTGAATTTATTTTCTTTCCACTCTCCGTGTTGTTCTTTACGTGTAAAACGAGTATTCGTCCAAGCCGGCATTTCGACAAAGACACCAAGAAAAACAGAAACCGTTAATTTAGACTCAACTTCGTCGAAAATGCGTTCGAAAATTCTTATCTACAGACGCGATCTGCGAACGAGAGAAAAACTAATCGTGTCAGATGCCGTTGTGGTCCTACCGCCCGCTGTGACCCCAAGGATCAGCACCAAATATATTTTAACCACAGACTGCGGGGAAATTTCTTTCGTGAAAATTTCTTTTAAGCATCTGAAATTTATCTCGTATAATGAGTCAGATTTCTGCTCAGCGGCTTGATAAAACGCACTTGTTGCGACAAACGCTTACCAGAGCGCTGCGTTGCGGCGGGCGGAAGCGTGTTTACGAGAAAGAGGGGAGGATTCCGAAGTACGCCTCACCTGCCTACGATTTTTCCGTCGCAGATGGCACGGCAGATGATCGATCACGGAAAATAGGAGAGAAAATCCTTCGCGTCAACGATTTTTTTTTCTCATTGTTCAACTCAGCTCTGCGTGTTATGTTATTTAGTCTGCGGAAGAAATGTAAAATATTTAAAATATATACGCAAGTATTGTAAAAATGTGTGCAAATACAATTATCTGAAAAAAAGAGAAAAGAGCTTTGATGAGAGCGAAAATAGATAAGATTTAATTTTAATTTAAGTAAACAATAAATAATAAAATAAGAGATGACCTCCGGTTTGTGTCGGTTAATCAAAATTAATTTCAATTTTCATTCCATTAGTTTATTATTCATAAAATATACTTACCGATCGTCTCTTGTCCATGTTTCACTAATTGTTAAACTTTTATCAACTATACTTTTATCAAAATAAGAAAAAAAATATATAGATATTTATATATTTATTGAATTGTAGAATCGCTCACGTACCTAATACACGCAGGAGAGTTGCATTGCCCACAACACAAATTAATGTTTTCCGCTTCCGATTCTTATTCAAATTAAAACAAAAAAAAAAAAAAAAAAACACCTCAAACAAAGAGCGCGTGAAAACACATTTTGCGGTTTTGCGCGCTGCACTTATTCGAAATTATAATGTAAGTTGCGCGTGTAAGAGCGTGTCGTTGCCTCGTACATTCCTCGATCGCGTGTTTTCCGTCGTCTTCGTTCGCGCCACAATCGAACGGTAGACGCCGTCTTTGCTCTCGATTTATCTCGCGAAGCTGAGGAAAACACGAGGAGGCGAGGAGTATCGACACGGATTTACCTTATCCGCGAATATCTACGCGTGGCTCTTTCTCTTCGCAAGTTTCTCGGGAGATGCCTGCTTTCCTCGTGGTAGTCGAGCCGGCCGCAACGTCGATCGAACGTAATTTACGGCGTCGATGTCGCCGCTATCGGCCGATTCCGATCGCGGGAGACGGAGACGAGCGATAAGGAAAAAGAAAGCCGATCGCGCCGAGGTCGTTACGTGGCGCGAGTAATGAGCATCGAGAGCTGAACTACCAGCCACGTCGGATGAGAAACTGCACGCGAATTTTCCGTCTCTTTTTTTTTTTTTTTTTTGTTTTTCTCTTATCGAAATCGCGTCACGAGCCGAGAGAGGAATAAATCTTTATCCATTTGTTTAAGCACCGTGGTTCATTGTGACTCCTTTACAGTCGGTTTTTGTATAATTATCGATGGAATATAAACGACGCGCGCTCATTTAAGGACAAATTTCGCTGAAGTTTCGGTTGGTATTGACGCGGTCTTTCAAACGAGAAAGACGAAGGAAGAAGAAGAAGAGGAAAGGGACAGGGAAAGAGGAAAAGAAGTTCGCCGCTAATGGCGTTTCCCTAATGAACGCTTTCTTTGTCTCGGGCAAACAACGGGGGTCCGGGACGACCCATCTCTCGCCCACTCCCGAAGGAAGGAAGCTGCGCGTTCGTGAGATAAATAAATTCAGGACTTTCGCGAAGAAAAAGGACCGCGCGGCGGCACAACAGCTGTACATCTCCGTGTAACAACTCTGTTCTTCTCGAACAGTCGAACGCTTCTTTTTCCAAAACCGATACTCTGCGAGTAAAACAGTATCAATCGTCACGGTGTGTGCTATCACAGGAGAACAAATGATATCGATATTTATCTCCCGCCAATAATTGTCGTTTTATACAACAATACAATACAACGTTCATATCTTTCGTCTTTGATATTTGTGGTTTTTTTTTTATATCTGTACTTTGTCCTACATTATTTGTTCAATGATAATTTACGCAACACTATGAAAAAAGTCGTGTAAAGTAAAGTCTCGTATAAAGTAATATAATTATAAGAATATTATATATACAATATTAATCCTTTGTAGACAGACTATAGAAAATCACTTACTAGTTGGACAGACTGGGTCTGTGAGACTCACGCGACTTTAAAGTCGTATATCTCCGCGAAAAATCAATATTTTTCAATTTCGTTTTTTTAAATTGAAAGTTTAGACAATTTTGCGTCGATAAAAAAAAAACAAACAAATTTAAAAACTCTCTGGTAGTTAAGAAGATATAAGCGTTTAAAACAGAATTAATTTTTACTCGAGACACCGGTGTGAAATTTTTGAATGGATCCGGTCTGTTCACGAAAGGTTAAATATTGTATATAATAATTAATACAAACAAATATATTTACTCTTTTAAAACAAATTGTTTTAAAATACTTTAATACACGCGCGAAGTTACGAAATATTCAAACACAAATGAGATCAACCGCTTAAAATCACTCAAGTTCGTTGATTGTCCGATTTTACCGAATAACATCGCGCGGATATTCTCGATGCGAGAGGATTCTTTTGCTTCCCGGGCTCGCGATTTCGGCGGTGTCACGATCCTCCGGGCGAGGAAACGCCCATTACGCCCGAAGGAAGGAATTCACTACGCGAGAATCGCGGACTGCTAATTCCACGCTTGAGAGACAGCTGGCTAATTTTTGCCCGAAGCCAATTCCGGCGGAGCGCGACCCGACGGAGCCGCGTCCTTGGACGTTCTCCCGTCGTCGGTTAATAATGCAGGACGCCACTGTGTCAGTGTGCCACAGTGTCCCTACCATGACCAGACCGCGACAAACTCAAGCGTGCACATACAGCTTCCCATCATCGTCGACGGCAGTGAAACTTTCACGAGGTCGCGTGATCGCAGTCAGAGTTACTTGTTCGAGAACATATAAAACGTACATATCGCGGCTTCCGTCAAAATCCTCGACGGGTATATCGTATCTCACGAGATCAGCCGGAATTATTGAGGAATAAATCAATGTGTAGTTTTAAAATTTCCTGTAGTGAAATCTCAAACGAGCGAATCTCACTCCGGCGAGCGATAGTGAAAGTATACCGTCGTAATTAGTGAAAATTCATTTTTCACAAAAGTGACTGTCCAACCGCAGAGTGTCACTCGTTTTGAACAATTATTATTGCAAAAACAAATATTTATTCTCGTAATTTGTGCCTTTGAGCGCAAGCGTTTCTCGGTTATCCCGGACGCTACTAACTTGTCGAGAAAAATCCTTTGCGAGAAATCGTCTCGACTGCATCGTCTCGAATCTCCGCTTGCAACAAAGAAAAAAATGTTTCAGAAAATTTCAGTCGAATTTGACGTCACGGGCTGTCTACAAAAATAAATAGTTCAATCAATTGTGATTAATTTAATATCTAGATTCTCTCTTAAAGCAACTATCTGCTGCGTGTAAGTTCAGTTCAATATTGACGTCGCATCGACAGAATATATTTCAATTGAACTGATGCCGTTCATTCGACATCATTTTTGTTCGCGCAGACTGATGCTCCAATAAAAATAAATATTCATTTTGTTTTTTTACACGGAATGAAAAATATTCCAATAAATTGAATCAATTAGCAGGGCAATAATGAGCCATGACTCATTTCATTGTCTGTAATTGTTTAAGTGTTTTTGAATTTCGTAATGTTGAGTTATACTGACTAAATTTGACAACTCTATGATTAACGATTGATAAGGACTTAAAAAATAAAGTCGAAACGTCTCTACATTTTTTAATTTTTTCTACGGCACAACATCCTGCCATGACTCATTATTGCCCTGCTAATTGATTCAATTTATTGGAGTTACCAAAAGGAGCCAGAAGTCACACCTCATTTATCACTTATTGAAAAATATTCTTTTTGTAACAGAAAGTGGAATATCTCAAAAGTGAAAACTTTTTAAACTGACAGTCACACGACTTTTTGAGCTCTGGAAAATTGAGAGAGAGAGTTAACTTCGACAAACTCATCAATTTATTTAACTACGTCTTAAGAGACTTGCAACGCATGTATTTTTTTTCTATCAATTGTATCGCACGCAATGTGTGATAGCTAGTGGTCTTTTATTTTCATTTTTTATTGTCGAAGAAAAGATTTACGACAGATACGTTTGAGCACACACGAAATAAGAAAATAAGATAAATATTTCAGGTCGTATCTTATCTGCGTGTTGACTGTTCTAAAAATAATCTTCCGGAGACCCGAATACATACGCTGTTTCTTCCGTCCACCTTATGCGACAACTTTCGACCCTTTTTCTACGCGTCAGGACACCCGAATCCTGTGTGTAGTATTGACGTAGTTTGAATACAGGGCGCGCGAGAAGGAAAGACGCGCGCGAAGAGGGAAACGTGTGGGCGAGGGATGGTGGCAAGAGTCCAGAGAACGGTCTTCCAAGTCCACATTTCTCGACTCGGCAGCGTCTCACCCCTTCGCCGCTTCTATTTTTCTCTCTCTCTCTCTCTCTCTCCGTCTCATCCCCTTGCCTTTATCCATCTCGCGTGTGCGCCACCCTCCGATTCCTACACCTCGTCCTTTTCCTCGCGTCTTCCCCTATATCCGTCCACCTGTTTCCCTCCTTTCCCGGCGCTTTCCACATCCCGCCGGCACCCTTGCGAACCATCCGAGCTATCCGAACCCCTCTGGATATCTCCATACGCCACTTACTGGGCTCAGGATGTTCTCCGTACGTACGTGAGCGGAATCTGCGACAGAGCGAAATGAACTCGGTTAAGCGACGTGGCTTTTATCAATATCGTCGTCGTATCCCCGCGGCGTTTTTATCACGCCTCACCGTCCCTCACACGCCGCTCACAGCTTTTTCGATATTCTTTTCGCGTCTCGAAAATAATTTCGTCGCGCGAATTACGCAAACATTAAAAAAAACATTGACATCACGCAGTTTCAATTTCCTCGGAATTTCCCTTTTCCGCCGCTTCGCGAAAGTGGTTGTAACCGTTACCTTATATAATACCCACCTACTCGTTTCTCGCTACATGATCCCCGGTGTTAAGTGGAGTTTGCGAGCTTACACATAAACGAGCTGGGGGTAAAGTTTTGATGAAGAAATCAAGTTGTTGTTTAAGATGATCAAAACTCCGCAGTTCCGCATCTTATCAAAGAGCCCGGGCGCTTGAGCGTCACTGCGCGATGGTCGACGCTTCTCTCGTAGGGGTGGTCACCCTCGTCGGACTGCAGAATGTTGTCGCTGGAGGCGGCAGCAACGATGGCCAGGGAGATGGGGTGGCTCGTCGAGCGGCCGGCTATAAGGGGGTGGACTCTAAAGTCCACCCGAAGGGTAGCTACGCGGAGATGGGTGTGCGACAGCAAGCGAGAAAGAGAGAGAAAGAGAGAGAGAGAAAAGGAGGAGGAGAAGCATCAGAGAGGAAGAAGGATCGAGAGCGAGAGAGCACGGAAGAGAGAATTTACGTCCCCCGGTGAATTCCTACAGGACCTCATATCGCGCGCGCGCGCGCGAGCACACGCGCACGTGTGGGAATACGCGCACACACGCGCGCGCACGAAGGCCGCACACGCGTAACAGGGATGGTGTACAGCTTCGGAAAATTCTCGCACGTCGTGGACGACTAGCTACAGCTAGCTTCAAAAGGAGCTCTATAAATCCTGAACACATGGTGGTTACTTTCCTTTTCGTTCGTGATCCGCGCAAAGCTGTGTGCACGTGTCGCGAGAACAGAGTCTGTCGGGGAGTCGCACAAAGACACAAAAACGTTTATGTCGTACGAGTTTTACGAAACAGGTTTTCACATCGCATAGTTTTTTTTTCTTTTCAAAGACGAGAGATCTAGAGAGATCGCATGCAGCTCGTTGTGACGTATTCTCGTAAGACAGTCCAAACTATAGTTACAAACTCGATTAAATATTCAAGAGAAGCTTATGTTATACGCGTATATGTGCGTGGGGTTTAGAGAAACACATTATATGTGATAATTTTCAGAAGAATGGGAGAGACAATAAAATACATTTCAAAAATATCAATAAAAAATTATTAATATACAAATATCAACATATATTGTTTTGCGTTTAATATTAATTGTTATTAGAGTAAATATAATTTTTAATTTATATGAATAGCGATTGTTTTTATTCTTATTTTTAATTTTTATTTTCTTTTTATTGAATAATGTACTTTATTTTTATTGAATAATGTTACAAAAAAACGCAGCTGTACTGATTGTAATTATTTTCCATTACAATACGTATACTTGACGATTTCTTAAAAATCAACCTGTAGCGACGTTAGAGTTCTTCGTTTTGTCGGAGAATGTCAATAAACGCGTGTAGACGCGAACGAGCTTTAACGGTGGACCAAACAAGAGCGGCAAAGCAAGGCGCCAATCACGCGCGAAGACAAACAGTCCTGTGGACCGCCGCTGATTGCCAGCGAAGTCCTTCCAGGAGCTCGTGTCCTGGCGGTAGACGCGGATTCGCCACTATCACGCTCTCTGAATACGAAATCAAAAGACAGAGGGACTTAGACCTAGTGTGCTAACGTACGGTTTCTCCCGAAAATTGGCGCATTTGAGTAAATACGGAGAGATTCTCCGAGAAATCTAACGAGAATTTCACATTTTACTTCAAATGCGTGAAATTCTTTGTTCGATAATACAAATTTGATTTTTATTATGTACGCAAATATATTTGTGGCGGAAGATTATAAAGACAAAAAATAATTATAGTAAAAAATATTCTACACATGTACGCGCACACTAATTTATCAGATTTAAAAAGACATATACTATGTATTCTATTTTATTTGTTTAATAATTTATCTTTCAAGACATAATTTATAAAATTATTTATATTTCCTTCAAATTATGTGTCTGCGGTTTTTTACAATTTGATTTTACATTACATTAATTTTTATGATTTTGTTATAATTTTTATATTATCCTTACAAGTTTTTACAGAATATACATGTAGTTGTATGTGATCTTAATTAAACGGTTTTGCTAAGCCATGACTAAAACTAAAGTCACATGTAAAATTATTAGACTATATATAAATAATACACATTATCAACTAAAATTATATATTTATATACATTAAGTCTATATATATATATATATATAAATTTGTGACGTTGGATTGTAAAAAGAGAGAAAAGACAACTTTTTGGAATGTCAGAAATCAACTTAGCTGACCTTCACCCTCTCCCGATTTGATTCCGTGGCGCGCACGTTGAAGAAGAAGCGGATGTCGAGGGCGCGTAGAAGAGACGTGTTTCGCTTGTCCAAGCCTTCGGTCTCGTGAATATTCCAAGCTCTAAAAGCTTTCCTCCCTTCGGACCTCGCCCTTCCCCTCGCGCGCCTAGAGCAACGACGAGCGAAGGGTCCATCACGTCCATAACAAGCTGTCTCTCTTTCTCCCTTCCGCATGCCTCTTCCCATTCTCGTTCCCTCCTGATCTAACCTCCTCTCTCTAGGCCTCCTTCTCGAGGATGGCTCTCAAAGGGTCCAAGGCTATGGAGACGTTGGCACCGGGGGAGAGAATCGGTGCGGAAGACAGAGAGGGTTTACCTCGACGACGAAGACCGGGAACGACAGGGAAGAGACGAGGAGAGAGCGAGGAAGAGTCGAGGAGAAGAGGGAGCATAGCCATCGCGCCTACGTTAGGTAAATTCGGTGTAACTCGAGGGGATGAGGCTAAGAGTAGATTGTAGATGAGTTGCCGGGAGTGGGGTACGAGGGGGGAGTGCGAGAGAAAACGGGGGGAGGGAGGGAGTAAGCGAGGAGGAGAGACCATCGCCCACAGGGGTGGACTGGTGATCGATAGCCACACACTTCGGCCACCACCACCACCACCACCACCACCATCACCACCACCACCACCACACCTTCAGATTCTCTGGACTCTTCCCTATAGCGTCGGATACCTTCGGCGCTTGCGGAGCTTGCGAGTTGCCGCCGAGAATCTCGTCGAGCTTGCGAAATTCGAAGATTTGCGAAGGAAACGCCGAGTAAACGAAGACGACACGATGTTGGCTCAACGCGTGGATCATGAGATAAGGATATATATATATATGTGTTTCTGGCAAATCGCTTGCTTGCTGCGCTACACTTGCGACCCGATAAGATAGTCAAAAATAAAAAAAATATAGAAGATCCAGTATTTATAACACGCGATTTATAGATAAATTTAAAGTTTTTTTACACACATTGTGGAGAAAAATGTACATAAACAGAAGTTTTAGTTTTAAACATTTTTGAAAGTTTTATATTTCTCTTAAGAAATTACTTAACTTCGCTACAAATTTATTTGCGCTCGTGACGCTCTCACTTTTGCTATTCAATATTTCTTTCTAAAGAAACTAAAATGTATTAAAACTCACACAATGTGAAATATTCACACAATTTCCTTGACTCCGAGTCAATTACTTTAAGTAAATTGTTATTACAATCACAGATATTTTTTTTCCAGATTCTTGTGTCTGTCACTTGTTGAATGTTCCGCAGATCATTAATTCTTATAATCTGCGGAATGACATTCGTCTCAGAGAACGAGTTTCTTATGATTTTCTACATTTGAAAGATTCCAGCAAATCATTAGTCTTCTTTGACAAGGATGGGCCGACATCCGGCGCTGTTTGTTCAGCTGCAACGGTGGATTAGAACTTGGTTTTTCTGTTTTTCTTTGATTTTATTCACATATTTAAATTTCACATATTTAATATTTCTTGGAATTATAATTTTTTTTTTAGCAAATTTCAGGATTTCCATCGAAGTATTTCGTCGCATGTTTTTGAAGTTATTTTCTTAATTTTTCTTCGCTTGAGTTTTAGACAGGTTTCACAAATAATTTTCGAACGTTAATTCGCGTACATGTTTGTAACAATCTTTAAAATAATTTCTTACATATTTTTATAAAATCTCATATATAACCTTATATATTTTATCAATGAACAAATGAATTTTTTGGCTGTTGAAGCAAAAACACAGTTTTTGGAGTGTGTATTTATTTAAATCCGTTTATTAAAAATCTATAGCATAAACGTTTTCAACCTTTTAATTAGGTCCTTATCAAATGCATGTCTACAAAGAATTAAGGTAGAATCCAATAAATGAAATTTTATATATTTTACATGTAAAAGATTATAAAATTTATTTATATATGATTTTTTGCAACAATTTTACATATATTTTATATGTAACAATTTTTTAAATAATATTTAAATCACTAACTTACTTTTTTGTATTTAAGCGCCGTGTATATTGTGTATTTTTACTAAAATAATTCAATTTTTATATTGAAAGAAAATTCACACAAACAGAAGTTTTAGTTTTAAATTTCCAAAGTTTTTATATTTTTCTCAAAACAACTGCATAATTTAACTCGCAAAATCCGGAAAATAAATCAAGTTTTACATATTATAATGAAAAGAACATATAAAAATCGTGTAATTAATCTACCGCGTACCGAATATGTGTGAGCGTGGATGTGTGTGAGAAGCGTATACAGGGTGTCTGAAAAATGTTAACACAGCCGAAGTGTAAAGATAGATTGAAGTAATCTAAACCGAAGAGTCATGTATCATTTTGCAATAGTTATTGAGTGATTGATATATGTGATTCAATGAACGCGTGGGAAGCGATGGTCCGAACTCTGTAAGAGTGTATGATTTTCAATTGTGAAAATCAGCCATTTGCAAGAAGCTGTGTCACTCACTATTCGCTTGTTTGCTCCGTCTCTTGCTCTCTTCATCTATCAAGAGACTGCGTGAAGTAAACCAGTTTTCTTTACAACTAAAAATCCATACACGCCTACTGAGTCCGGACCAGTCGAGTCCATTGGATCACATGTATTAATTAATCACCCAATACCTGTTGCGAATTTTTCAAAATGGACACAAGACTGTTCTGCTCAGATTGACCCTCTATCTATCTTCACACTTCGGTGACTGTGTCAAAATTTGCCAGACACCCCGTATGTAGTCTATTGTAAGAGGAAATCCGTTTTGCGCGTTAAAGGGAGAATTCGCTCGGGTTTTTTACAGTCACGACTGAATGCAGCGAGATGCACTTTTCATAAGGAGCGACATTATTTCCTCCGCCATTACGACATACGAAGATTAACAACTACTTCCTGACGGGCGAGCATTCAACGTTCTTTTTCCAGGCGGTCGACTAATTGCGACCATGCGAGCATATTTCTGCGCGCGAAGCTCGTCGCGGGGATGAGAAAAATGATGCCCTTCGTGTGAGCGCCACCCCCGCTTTCTCTCTTTTCTCTCCCGGTGATGCAATCGTAAAGGGCATTGTGCGCGCAGGAAGCCACCGTCGGCCTTAGCGTGGACATTTTGCGAACACGTGCAACATCCCGTTCTCCTGCGCGCTCCTCCTTTTCCTCATTCCGCGTTTCTCTCTAGCGTCTCCTTTTCGCGCGCGCATTTCGCGTCCGCTTTTACCGCGCGGCGAGCTTTTCCTACATTTGCGGCGGGAATTTCCCGAAGTCGTGATTAGCGCAGCCGCTGCTAATGCCAGGATTTTCCAAATCTCTCGGGAAGGGGAAGGAGGAAGGAGGAGATTCTCGCGTCTGATTTATTTTTATTGCGCCGGATTTTCAGTCGCCGTTACGCTTCGCGGATGAGGATTAAGCCTTATAATCGTAATGCGTTGCGGCGGATGACGTTATTAAATTAGGAAGTCTAGCTACGACGCGCAAATAAGCTCCGCTCCGAGCATGTGTGTGTGTGCGCGCGCCGCGGTTACAGTAAATTAGTCAGATTAATTAGAGAAATATACGTCAGAGAAAAATTTTGCGCGTTAAATAAAATAGAAATAACATACGAGAGAAGCGACAAGTAGTATATGTAATATGCTTGCGAATCTCTTATTCAGAAGAGGGCAAGAGTTTGTCTTATTTGAGAAAACAATCTTTTTCTGATATAAAAGTGAAAATTATTTATACATATTTTCGTCAGATATACTTGGTCGAGACTTTGGTTCTCATGCGGCCAATATCGTCAAATTTTGTGTACTAAGACAATCTCTCTTTCACTAAATTCATTAAGAATTAATTTAAATTAATAAACTAAATTCACACAAAACAATGTGACTAATTTATTTATCCAAGTTGAATTCTTATTGGTTTTTGTTTTACTTACGTTTAACGGTTACAATACGATGACATCGCTAAAGCGTTAAATTTGTGATGCGATCTATCGTGAATAGATTATTGACGTGTCACATTACGCGACAGGAGAACGGAGAAATCGGCTGCTACATTGCAGAAACAATAAAACTCGTTTCGTCAAACACGCGCGTCGCGAAGTTCGCGCGACGATTCCCACGTAACGTAGAAAGTGCTGAATAAATCCTCGGAGCGCGCGGAGGTCGCACGTCGTTGTTCGCGTCGGCGAAGCTCCAGCGCTGACGCCGGAATTATTTACGTTCTTCCCGACAAGCTGTCAACTTGCGGCGAACTACGTACGACATATCAGAAGAGATGAAAGGGAAAGGAAAAGAAAACCAAAGAGGCGTCACGAATCTACACGATCTGTGTAAAGAGCTCAGTTCAAGGCGGTTACAGAGATAAAACATTGAGAAATGCTAATTTAACTTTGATTTTTTATTCTTGGATGAAGCATCAAAATTTGATGCGTTATTACCGTTCATAATATATACCGGAATTAAATAACGACTCTAGGATCTTTCACATATGGCTGTGAAATTTTATTTCTTGAAAAAAAAGATACGAGAAAACTGAGACATCCTGCGAGTATCTCTCCTAACTTTATCCTAAGTTTGCTTTGCGGAATTCAGCTAAGAAGTCGACTGGTGCGAATTACTTGAATCGTGCGGAATTCTGTTGTTCCGCAATGTGCTACACACAATTCCATTGAATACGAAATGTAACGAACGGTGATACACGCACCGGTAACGACCGGCATTCACAAGCGAAAGTTCGAAGTTCTTCGAAGTGAAGTCAGGGTTATTGTGTGTCGAAGTTTGAAAAATGAAACGGACGAATAATGAAAAACCAGAAAAACCATAAAAAAAAAATTCGACCACGAAAGAAGAATGTCCATTCTCCGACTTCATTCGACGTCTTATCATTCTCTCTCTCTCTCCCTCTCCCTCTCTCTATCTCTCTCTCTCTCTCTCTCTCTCTCTCTCTCTCTTTCTCTCTCTCTCTCTGTCTCTCTCTCTCGAGGATACAAGTGCGAATTCTTAGAAAAACGTTGTGAGGGTGTGAAATATCGCGAGGAGAAACTCTCGTACATACGTCTTCTCGGTGAACGATGCGAGACCAGTGTGAGATGCAAAAAGGAAGATAAAGAACCGCGTTTCCAGCTGAATGCAGCCGGTTCGCATTTGGCTAGGATCTCCGAGACGAGGAGACTAAAATCCTCACAATTTCTGTGCGATTGTCGCCGGTAACGGTCGGACAAGTATTGTCTGTTGAAAAGAAAAAAAACGCAGCGGGTGGGCAAACGTTGGGAAATTCGCCTCAAGGAAACAAAGAGAGACAGAAAGAGAGAACGGGGGTGGGGAGAGGAGACGAGGAAGGGGGTGGTTAGAAGCTAAGCCGAAAACTCTTCGAAGGACGGGCTGGCTCCACCCCCATCCCCATTGCGTTCGCATTATGGCGATCTTTATGTTGCCTTCTTCGTTTCTTACGAGAAGTTTTTAGCGTCTCTCTCTGTCTTTCCCAATCTTCCTCGCATGGCCAACGTTGCTGCATGCGTGTCTCGAAATACATTTGTATATTTCCAAAAATTAGCATAAAAAAGAAAAAATTGACGAAACTGAAAATTCGATTGTATTGCTTCGGCACGTTTTGAGCATATTTTAGCACAACTTTAGGTTGAAGACGCACTTTTCGGGAAAGCAAATCCTCCTATTTGACATGCGCAAGTAAAATCCAAGATGCAGAATAAAATGTAAATATAAACAAATCTAGATAAACTAAATCAAGAGGATTAGGATTACATATAAACTCTAAATAAAAAAAAATAGGATTTTGAAATATAAATATATAAATAAATAATCTTTCGCACGAGAGATTTTGTTTTCGAACACGTTTGAAACACGTAGAGTCGTCAGCTTTTGTTTGTGTCATTACACACTGCGGAACGATATCTCGTTTTTGTCGGCCGTTAATGTTAATTGAGACACACACGGGGGAAGCGGGCGCGCACGCGAGGTCGTGTGTCTTTCTTGGGTGTCTATTTTACATACGCGATTAGCGCGCGGAAGAAGCGGAACGCATCATAAAGCTCAACAACATCGTCGCGCAGACGACGCGTTCGCTCATCTCTTTCTTCATTTCTGCGTCTCCTCTTTTCTCTCTCTCTCTCTCTCCTCCACCCTCCCGGTCGCGTCTTTCCACCCTCTTTGGACAACGACGCATTGCATCGTGCGCTCGGACCAACGTATTAGTTCCAGCGCGTGTCAATGGCCCCGCGCCAAAATTGCAGAAACACCGGCGTAGAGCCGCTGATGGCTTTTCGGTCTTCTTGCTTGATTTTTGGTAATTACGCCGCGCGGAAGGCTAGCAATCTTGTAGCCGGCACTCTCTCTCTCGAGCTGCCTCCGTGAAACTTTGCCCGATGATCGCTTGGCAAATAACAGACACCGGTGAGCAACGCGTTCAAGAGTACGCGGTAGAGAGATGCCGGGGCTTCTCCTCGCCGCGACTATCTATCCGTTCTCCTCTTTTTTTTTTCTTCCTTCTCCTTCCCCTTCGTAAGATTGTTTCGCAGGCGAAGATCGCGCAATTAGACTCACGCGAAGAAATCGCGCCGATTTCGGGAATTGTAATGCGTATCGTTTCACGTGGCGATCGCTCAAACACACACCTCAGAGTTTACCTCAGTTTTAATTTGTGTGCGTTTCGCTAGTCGCCACAAATAAATTTGTATTTTTTTCTCACTTTCTCGATTTTAATATAATCTAAATTGTTATTAATAGAGAGAGAGAGAGAGAGAGAGAGAGAGAGAGAAGAGGCCAATGGGAGTAGAAACACGATCGACTGTGTGTGTTGTAAATTATTTGCTAATTAGCAAAGCGACAGAAGTTTCGACCATTGGATGTAGGGTTTTTTCAATATAATCTATTGTGTTTTTATTATTAATAAAGATAATATATGTATATATGTAGGTATGTGTAATTTGCCTTAACTTTTTTAAACTTTTTAAAATTATCTAGAGTTTTATCTAGAGTTTTATTAGTTTGTTCTTTTACTGAAAAGAACCTAATGCTTAAGGTCAGACTTAAACTGTGCAGTCGCATCTGAAGATTGAGAAAAGAACAACCTCGCAGAAACCAGTTCATCTGTTTGGCTCTTATTTCTCTCTAATCAAATGTTACAAGTATCATTATTACAAATGTACAAAATTGTGAAATATATACGTTAAACAATGTATATTTACATTTTTATATACTTTTTCTTCTTCCAATGTGACAGAACACGTACGATTAAAAGTGTACGCGCACACATCACACGTCCCGTCGTAAATTCTCCGGCAGCGTTTCGTAATCCTATAAATCTCGCTTAACCCTTTCCTCCGGGCGTACTTGACGATTTATTCGGAACGAGCGACTCGACTAAATTAAAGAAAAATCCCCGATACCCGATTCCCGGCGACAAAAGGCGCGCCAACGTTATTCATTTCCGACGGGTTACGCGCACACACACACACACACACACACACACACACCGAGAGTATTGCTCGCGCACATACCGAAGGGGTTGAAACTTGTATCGGTCAAATCTTCTCGATTGAGACACACACACACAAACTGTACACTTTTATCCATCAGATTGATCAAAATGCTGTTTGTAAGATCAAAGAGACATACTTCTTTCTAGAAACTTGTCAGTTCGAAGCACCACCAGACAGAGAACTTTTGTCTTGCCGAATATACGTTACATTTTCTGCGACTAACTTTTTTTTGGACAGAAACAAATCCGTGTGCGTAAGTTGTCACGCTTACGCATCGACTGTTCCATGGAATCTAAGCATGGAAACTAAAATCGTTGAAACTCGGTTAACATTTCAGAATAGGTTTAGACCTATTCTAATAATAGTTGTGTCAGGTTCGTTCTTACTTTTACTGCAGGTAAGAAGTATCTTCCACTCTGCAGGAGTGCAGGAATAATCTCTATTGTTTTGCTGTAAAACAAGAATTTAAGTTGCGCGTGAGAATATCCGTCCGCTGTTATCTCGAGATCTCACGACGGTCTTGGAATGGATTCATTAAGGGCGAGGTTCATTAGCATCCCGCGGAAGATTGCGTTGCCCTGCCCGCCGGAGCAGTTTCGTGTCTTTGCTGTATATATCTAACGATTTTATCCCCCGCGTCGTTTTTTTTTTCCTCTCGTTGTCTGGCCGAATTCAAGACGCGGCTTGTGAGCACCACGGTATGTAAAATCTCGTTGCACTTATCATAAATATTTTCGAAAAAAAAAAAACGCTTTTCGGGCGTCGACTTTCACGAGTCATTGTTCTAGGATCGCCGCGGGAGACTTTTGACTTTGACTTCTCAAGGGTGTGCTTTATTTCTGGTGTGCGTTATTTCTGTGAATGCGAGGATTTTTCAAAAGAAAAAACTTTCAAACATATAGAGTAAATTGATTTTTTCTTTCAGGCGCCACTTGTACGTTTGACTCTAAGAATTCTATTTTAGAAAAAAAAAACCTCTTTTACTTCTACCTAAAAAATATTTCTTCCATAGTCAAAAGCTAATATTTCTTCATCTCATTTTATACCAAAATACATTTTCCAGTAAACGGAAGTTCTAATCTAGCTAGACAGAGAAAACAATTGTTTTTACTTCAAAAAGTTTTTAGACATTGTGAAAAGATTGATTAAAATAGAAAAGGGCCGATACGAGTCAAACAAAGGATGTTAGTGTGAATCAACAAGATTTATTCAATGCCAAACGTTTCGATCACAAATTTCGATCTTCATCAGTGGCAACTGTTTACAATTAAACAAAAAATGAGAAAAATAATCAAAAAAATAATGAAAAAATTTGTAATAACAATAAAAACTCACCAATATAACATTAGAAAATTAGGTCGTACATCAGCACATTTTGTACAGTTGAGTGACAAGCAAGAGCTGATTTAGTATTGATGGTACAGCCTTTATATTAAGGTAAAATATATTCCCATCAGCGCAGCAACGCACAACAATAAACACAGGTCTGTAAGGACGCAAGTTGAATTCAAAACATATTATTTAGCTTTATATAAATCAAGAAAAGTAAAATAAGGTTTTAAATTATCAGTATCGGATATTGCGTTAATTACATTGTCCGTGAGCTTTATGTGTAACATTTCTGACACAGACCTTTTGAAGTAAAAAACTCTCAAAAAATCCAAAATTCTAGTTTCTTTCCAATTAAAATCATGACCAGTAGAGAGACGGTGTTCAGTGATAACAGAAATATTTTCCAAGTTTTTATTAATTTGATTACGATGTTCACTGACTCTTGTTTTTAATTTTCTCTTCGTCTGGCCAACATAAAAAACATCACAAGATTTACACTCAATAAACTATATTTTTATTAAGCTCATGGTCAACTGGATCCTTAATAAATCTATTAAGCTTATTGAGGCTTCTGTATGCCAATGAGATATCCTTTCTGTTTTTTAAAGACTTAGATAAAGAATCAGAGAGTTTTTTAATATAAGGTATGACAAAAAAGTTTTTTCTTTCCGGAATATCAGGAGTAGAAATAAATGAAGATATGTTAACTTTGTTTTTAGATAATTTGTTGTTGAGTAAAAATTTAATTCTGTTGTTGATGATCCTGAATAATATTTGTAACGGATAATTGTTAAGTGATAAAATGTTAATCTCATAAGTATAAAATTTTTTTCATGGAAAGTTGGATGTGATAAAAGAAAAATCTTGTCTACCATTCCAATTATTGTGCCAATTTTCTGTGACAATGGGTGTGACGAAAAATAATTCAAATAACGACCTGAAAGGGTACTTTTATGGTGCCAGTCAAAAATAATTCGGTTATCAACAAGAAAAAGGGTAGTATCCAAAAAATTTAAAGAGTTATTAGTCTGGATTTCTACGGTAAACTGTAAGCGACTATGGTAATTATTAAAAAGATTAGTTAATTGTTGAATGTAGGTAGGGGGAGTAGTTAAAATTAAGTCATCGACATATCTCCATGTGTTTGCCTCGTATCGGCCCTTTTCTATTTTAATCAATTGTTTTTACATTTTTTGTTAAAAGTGTCCAAACCATATAAAACGATTTCTCGAAATTTGTGACATTATGGAAGTTACAGGCTCTTGTGTACATGCAATTTCAAATTTGAATAAACTTCGAAATTTGGATTTCATACAGTCGTTGAACTTTTACTTCAAACGCGTTTATCTCGAACCATGTTTTTAGAATTGGGGAAACACGCGAAACAAAATATTCTCTCGATTAAACCTCTTTGAATTTTTTTATCACGAGACAATAAGTTTATTTTCTATAAAATAAACACAAAAAACTTGAACTTAATCTTATTAACATCTCTCGCGGTTCAGCCTATAATCGAGAGACTCGCGCGATGCAGCGAAGCGACCCTCCTCGGTCTCTCCTACAGATGGGCCAAGGTTAATCCTTTGGGTGACACAACGTCCGCGTAACCGACGGAAGAAACCTGTGAGGGCGACGAACAAGGCCAAAAAAAAAAAAAAAAAAAAGACTTTGAGAGGACTGCCGCCTCGTCATTCCGGCGTTCCATAATCCTCCGGGAGCATTCGCGATCAGACAGGACACACACTTCCTCGTGCGTGTCCGCACGAGCTGGAGAGACCGAGGTCTGGAGGAAGGAGAAGACGAGTCGCGCGACCTGAATAACTCCACCCGGATGTTTCTAATGCGCGGCTTAGCGAGGCTCACGAGTTCGTGAAGAGGACCGATGAACTTCGGATAATCACGACTATTTTTTTGCCCTTCTCCCGTTCGCAGAATACCCGTGGCGCGAGGGATCGGCTTGAATTTGTCACGGCTCGTCAGGTGCAATTGATGAAAAAGTTTCATAAAGTGCGCTTACAAGTAGTGTCGGCTATAATTCACGAAATAAATCATTCGACAGCGAACAATTGTTAAGGATCATCGAATGCGCGTTCAGATGGATGTTGAAAAATTATGAAAAGATAGCGCATATTATAATTCTAATTAACAAAAATTAAAATCTGATATTCCTCTCATGTCAACATTTTAATACTTAACGTAAAATAAAAATTATTTGCACACGAAAAGTTAATTTTTTCTTCTCACTGGATAAAAATAAATATTCCTCTAAAACATTATATACATTTATTTTTAAACTCAATCACTCTTTTTCAACTGACAAATCGAAATAAAATATTTATATTATCAAACTAACGTTTTTTTGTTATTTTTTCCACTTGCTCAGTTTAAGAATAATTGTTGTGAAGTGACTGCATTTGTTCAGAAATAAAAATCCTCGTTTTCTTCTTGAACACTGGTTGCCCCGGAGACTCGTAAATCGTTCAAATTCCCAGTTCTCGTTGAAACGTTTGACAAGGGCGCGACCGTCGCGTCGTACCTAAAATCTGAGGCGCGAACAAGACCGAGAGAAAGAGAGAGAGAGAGAGAGAGAGAGAGAGAGAGAGAGAGAGAGAAGGAGGAAAGACCAATTCCGTTTAACCGCGTCGTTTTACTTCGATAAATATGACGCAGAACCCCTTTTCGGAGGGATGCAAAACACCCCGTCGTCGCTCGGTAGACGGGGGGTGCAACGGTACCTACGTAATCCGCCATACGTTTCCCATGAATATGCATCTGCGAGGCTAATGCGATTTGATTCACGATTGGCCTAAGCGACGCGGGAAGGGCAAACCTCTCGAAAGCCCGCAATAATTCGATACATCGACCGTGAGGCGCAAATTAATGTTTGTTAGCGTAACGTTCCTTCCTCGGCGCCTCGGAGAAGATGCGAGAGAGTTTCGTACGAAAATAAATTACACAACGTGCGTCGTTGTTGTGCGCACGTCCGTGACTGGAAATTAATTTTTCGAAAACGAGTAAAAGAACTTTAACAGCAGGCGAAAAAACGTTTGAAATTACGAGCGCTACAAGTGAAAACTTCAAAAGATTTCAAATAGGGTTGTTTTTTCTCGCGTGCGCGCGCACATTGGCGTTATTTACACCGCCTCGTATATAAATGTCACGTATACACATATATAATAAGAAAAAAACTAAGAGCTAAAACATAAAATTTCGAAAAAAAAGAGGGGAAAAAAATACGCAACACTGAGCGGTTTACGATTTTCCAGCGTTTTTCTCCGTTTAAAACTCGGAATTGCTCGGAGCCTGCTCAGAGGAGACAAAAGCCGCAGAAGGGCGGGGAGAGGGCGCGCGCGGAGAGAGACGGGTGGAGCTCGACTTTAATTGCTTTACTGCCCGGCACTTCCGGCAAAAGCAGTGCAAAGCCAATAAAAGCCGATTTTACTCCGACCCCTTGTAAACTTTATGCCGGGCAGCAACAACGTAGCAATGAATTCTTACCGCGCGCCCGCGCGCGAGGGTTGAGAGAAACGGAAAATATAAAAACGAAGTAGCGATTTTACATTGCACATGGAAATAAAAAAAAAAAAGAGAAGAAGAAAAAAATTTACGACGCGACGATGCGATGTCCGTCGGAATAGTAGCCCATCGTCAGACGCTTTAGACGAGGCTATTCTCGCTCCTTCCCGCTCCCCTGTTGCGCGTATAAACGAATTTGGCAGAAATATTCCCGAGTTTGGTTTCTCTTCGGAGACGAGAAAAGAAGAAGAAGAAAAAAAAAAACGAGACGGCTCCGAGAGCAATAATTATTGAAGGAACGTGCTTAATGAGACCGCACTTACGGCTGAGCGATCGTTGTTTCGTTACATTATGCCGGCAATTTAGATACTGCTGATGGATATGTCATGTACGAAGAGATAGTGGCGTCGTTTGCGCTCGCGGCGTCTCACGGGCGTCTTTTGGAAATTTATATATCGTGGATTTCGATCAACGGTATCGCTCCGAGAGTTTTTGGCGTGTTTGAGGCGAGATAAGACGCAAAAAGACTTTAATATCAATATCAGCGAGATTGTGGCTTTCTTTTTTTTTTCTTTCTTTTTTGAATGCAAGAGTGTTAAAATAAATAAAAGACGACGCGACGTCGGTTGAACGCATGTCGAATTATACCGAGCTCAAGCAGCAGCGGGAGAAAGATGAAAGTGTCTTGGCTAGTGTTCTTTTGATTTATGACATCTGATATTTCATATCTCGATGTATTAGGTAAGAGGAATATTGAACGCGAAATACGTTTCTCATATATGTTGCATACATTCGGCAGTGTAAGAAAAAAAAAAAGAAGAGAATTGGATACGATGTACGATAAAGATATATTGGGAAATGCATATCGCGTTTCGAAATATTTTACGCCGCGAGGTGGTGGTTTGAGCGACGAATAAATAGAAAATCGCTATCGTATATTTCTTCTGCAGAAATCAAAACCGGAAATGTTTTGCACAATTTTCCATTTTGTTACTCAAGTCGCAACATTTTGCACCGACATTAATAAAAATCAAAAAACCGGACAAAACCGGTCGTTTGATAAAATTTTTTATTCTTACTTTGATATGTGATATATTTTCAATTAATCAAAAGAGAAAATCTCAAAAAACCAAATCAAACGTAAAAGCCGCGATTCTCTTCAGCAACTACAAAATAATAAAAATTAAATAAAGTTGGACCTTACAGCCTCTGGACCGCAGGCTGGTGGCAGTTTAATAAGTAAAATTTTCTTGGTGGAAATAATGTGATTTATTGAACGTTTCGACCGTTGATTACGGTCATCATCAGCCACACTGAATAAAATACAAAATTAAAGAAAATTAACAGAAATTAAAAGTAATATCCAGAGGTTGTAAGGTCCAACTTTATTTAATTTTTATTATGTTTTTGCCGTTTTTCTAATTAAAATAATAAAAGTTGCTAAAAAAAACTTGTTTCTCACGAAATAGATGTCGACAAATCTCGCATGTTGTTGCCGTTTATCTCAATATACAAAAAAGGCCTGTATCAAAATTACACAAATGTCACAAAATAAGAACTTGATGAAATAAATTAACATAAAAGTGACATTTTCTTTTTGAATCCTGCTTAGTTGTAAAATCTGATAAACGTCAGATTTTAACAACCCATTACAACACACTGTACATATATTTCTATGTAAAATGTGTAGTTCCTTCAGAATATATGTGCGCACACGTGCATTGTATTCTCCGTCAGTCAAAAGACCCCTAAAAGATTCATCTGCACGCGTCGAGCAATATTCCATAAAAAAAAAATATATATATATATATATCAGTGGGACGTTCATTCAACACGACACGTGGAGCCCCCCCATTTTACGGAAACTGGGGAACACCTGCGTCTTCGTCCATTGGTCACTTCCTGTATCAGCCTGAGGGTAACCAGGTTAATCCTCGATTGACCTCGTACGCGCAGGTTTGGCCTGTTCGCACGGAGGGAGAGGAAGAGAAAAAAAGAAAGAGAGGGGAGCAGAGAGTGTACGGAAGAGGGAAAGAGACGGATTCCGGTTGGGCACGCGACTAGAACCGCAGAGAGCAGTGACAAAAAGGTCGCTCTCATCACACGCACGGACACGTGCGCATATGAGTGTGCGAGCGAAAGAGAGAGAGAGAGAGAGAGAGAGAGTTGGACGGCTTCTTAACATAACTTCCTACGGAGGAGGAAAAGAAGAAGAAAATGGAGAGAAAGAGAGAAAGAGAGAGAGAGAGAGAAGGCACCCTTTCGTAAGGGCCTGTTTTTGAGAGACGGAACAGCAACTCTTCCTTGGCTCCTCGGCCAAGTCTCGGGGTCTCGCCACGACAGGTTGTCGATAGTCCCCCGTTACATGCTGTCGACCTCCTCGATTCACGCGGACGTCGGATCGTTCGGCGTGATAACGTTATCGAAATTATATCTAACTCGCTGAGAACGTAAGCCCGTAATAAAGAGACGTTTGCCATAAGAGAAACCACGGCCGATTAAACCCAAGAAGAGTGGGAGACGATCTCCTCACGTCTACATGAACGCGTAGATCGCGTGTTTACTTTTTTCGCTGACAGCTACGGGAGAATATGTACTTTGACACACGAGTGATAAATGTTGCTTAAATTTTTTCTTCCTTTTCCGAAAATATCAATTCTTATGCAATTAGGTTTTGTGAAAGCGCTGAATTTCACCGAGTTAAATTCTTCGACGTTTGCTTATTATTTAACTCAATTGCGACTTTTATTTTTATCTTCTTTTATCATTTCGTGAATCCCCAAAAGAAAAGAGAAAAAAAATATGTACACGCGGGATGATGTTACGTGTACCGTGTAACACGGCCGCGTCTCCGCTCTGTCTACATATTACCGGCGGCGTAGGTTGGTACGTAACTTTGTGCCGTAATCGAGGCTTTGATACGATACTAATTTTATACGGATACACTTGGGGACATGTAACACGATAGTTTGCTTCGCGTAAACTTCGGGTAGAAAAGGGCGGCTACTGCCCTTCGGCTTGGTCCTCAGGTCGGAACGACAGGTTGTCGATAAACACAGGCACCTATACGTCGTCGTAGTAAACGGACGCTTCCGGCTTCGTCGTTAAACCAAAGTAGTACGCCTCTCTGCCTGCTTTTGGGAATATAACGTACGTACAACACACACAGTCTTATCGGGACGGCTTATCTGATCAATTTTCATGTCGGTACCGTGAATACGAGCCTAGAGCATATGTAACCTACTGAGAATATATAAACTACTTGATTTCAAACAATTATTTACGTTTATCGCGACGTATTACAAGAACCTTTTGAATTAATTAATGTTTAAGTAAATAATTACAGAATGACGTTCTCCTATAAGTATTGAGTCGTTGTGAAACTCCACACAAATATATGTGTCCCGCACGTTTTAAAGACACGTGACTAAAATAAAGAAACGTGACTAAAGGAAAGTCACGTGACTTTAATCACGTGTAATTTTTTTTTTTTACTCCCTGTCACGTGATCTTACTTTAGTCACGTTTTTAATCTTTCAGTGCCAGATATGCATCTATATTTTATTATTTTTGAAATTTTTCATGTGAATAATTGATCGCGGTTTTTCACTTTTATAAATATTTAAAATCTATGATTTATAATGTGTGTGTTATTAATTAGGATAAAAGCCGATGTTGTGAGGTGTTTTGTAAAATTTTTAACGTTTATCAGTATCTTACAAAACTAAATTCAATACAAAGATGTTTAAAACGTTGAAAATAGTAAAAAGATAGAAAAAAACTATTTCTTTTGGAAATAAAATTGAATTATCTAATGACAAATTTTACGAAGTATAATTAAAAAAATTTTTACTAAAAATAACGAAAGATTGAATAGAAAACGTTTTTGTAAACAATATCCGCGTTGATTATTCGGTAATAAAATATTTCAAAACTTTGAGAATCTTCAAAGAGTTGATCTAAACGTGAAACGTCGCGCTTGCAAAGAAGCGCTCCCGCATTCCCAGCATGAAACCAGCGGTGTTACAGAAGAGAAGAAGGGAGAAGGTGGAGATGCATTCTCGCGGAATGTAGGTCGACGATTCAACAGTCCTAAGGACATCCTGCCTATAGATCGGGCGGGAAGAAGAGAGGAAGGAGCGCAAAGTGCGCGCATGAATGAAGGAGCGCACGGGAGTAAAAGACCTTATCCAGGATACCACCGTGCACTTGCGCTTGTACTACCGGTTCTTCGGAGCCACCCCCTTCCGGTTGGACGGATTTTATGGGGCCGTCGGATGTATCCTCCCCTCCCCTCTTGACGAGTGTCGTTTTAAATTTTTGAAAAGATTTTCCTTACTTCTCTTTTGTTCGCAATCCCGCATAATTACAAACGGTAGAAACGACACGTGGATGTGATAATGAGAAGAACGACGTTTGGGCACAAAAGTTTGAAAAGGTCATCATTCGAAGTAAAAGAGACTGTTTTTTTAGAAAACAATTTTTTCAAAAAACATTCAAAAGTGAATTAAAAAAAAAAACAAAAGATTTTGATAAAATACAATTTTTGAAAAGAGAAAAGACAGAAGATAAATGAACTATGTTTCTTTCAAAATCAGCGTGCGTCATTAATCTTCGTGCAATCTAATCTAAGACCAGTGCTTAGTTGATTATTATGTTATACTTAAGATCTTACAGTTCACCTTTACGTGCTCCGCTCGAGATAACTCGTACTTTGAAATGTCCATTCTAAATGGTTTAAGAGACAGATATACTTTCTTCTTTAGAAATGATTGTGCTCTCACAATTACTTCGACTATTTTTTTGGTTATAACGTTTTCAAATATTTTCCAACTGATTTCAGTTTTTCTGGTATGCGGAGTTGTTTTTATTTTTAGATTTTTTTACCGCGCGTTACCAGAGTTTTCTCTCGTGCTCTCGAGCGTTTCGTTTTCACGTCTATCAAGATTTGTCCGTGAAACGGATTTCCTCGTGACAATACGCGCGAAACTCGCGTTTTTTTTCCTCGCACAACGACGCTGATTCCTTTAACCCAGACGTAAGCAACCCCGGGACTAACATACGTTTTTGTGCGCGCGCGAGAGCGACGGAAACAGCGAGAAACGAACATATTTTCGAGAAAAAGGATTCCGTGAGAACGTGGGGAGAGAGAAGCAGGCAAGAGTTGAATTTCGTAAAGAGGAGGCCGTACGTGCGTGTTCGAGGATGATCATCGATGCGGTGGGAGAGAGGATGGGAGGGAGGGAGGGAACGGGGAAATAATGTCGACGGAAGAAAGGGGGATGAAACGGTCGTAGATTTTTACGGTTTCACGGCGAAACGAGGTCTCTCTCTCTCAGGGCGCGTTAGGGGAAGAGATGAATTACAGAGAGAGAGAGAGAGAGAGAGAGAGAGACGAATTTGACAGTTTTTCGAGTCATATGTCGAGAGAAAGGGTTGAGCGCGCCGTGCAACTGATGCAGTTCCAGATAAACGACACTGCGGTTCGTAAAAGGATTTACTTTCAAGCTAAATTGCTTCCTTTCGCTCTATTTTTCGAGGAAAGTGACTCGTAACTTACGAAACGAAAGCATTCCACGCTTCGATCTTCGAATAAAACTTCTAAAAAAAAAAAAAAAAAAAATGCTTCAATAAGAGCGTATCGTGTCGAAAGAATTGCAATAACCCTTTGATTGAAATATAATGGAAAAAAAATTATTTTCTCACCTTGAACGTGTAAGCGTGTATTTGTTGAGAACTTTTCACTCTTGCGAGATAAAACTGAATAATTTTTTAGACGATTCGATCTTTATTGTCAGTTTATCGTCAGTCTGAACAAATCGAAAAAAAATACTGCGTCACAATTTGAGACACAAACAAAATTTGTTCCTGCGGTTTCGTGCAAGTAAGAAACCGAACGCAGAACATGTGTTGCAAAGTTGCCATGCACCGGCTCTCGAGTTTCCACGGGTCTCTCTCACATGCAGAACACATCGTGGAAAAGCGTGTGCGCGCGCATGTGTTGACGAGAAGAGCGCGCTTTTCTATTGTCGGAGCGTATCCCTTGTTTGCTTGAATAACTGGCGAGCAGCTGATTGGGATTTTCGAGCTCTCAATTCGACCGTGGATCGCACATGGCGCCTCTCCTTGATGACATTCTCGTGTTTGCGGGAACAAAAGAACAGAGAAAGAGAGAGAGAGATATATAGAGAGAGAGAGAGAAATTTTCTAGCGAACGATATTTGTCGGACAATTTCAAAAAAATTGAGTCCACTTTTCACACTTTTCCTACGTTTTCCGCACTCTCGTTTCTCGATTTTAAATACGCGGTCTTTTTTATTGTACAAATTACCGATCAGGAGTCACGAGCATCGAGATTGGGTTGTGGTCTCGTTTGTCTTCGAAACGTCACGCGCAGAAACGTCTGAGAAAAGACAATCGCCGGCAGAAAAAAACACCGAATTAGATACTTAATAACATCTCTAATGGGCTATACGTGGATAGCTCTCCCTGCCCGACAAGTCCGACAAAAGGGAGAGAGATCACCCCATCGTCAGGTTTATTTAATACAAAGCTGGCAGCGTGTGGGGTGGCACTCTCTCTCTCTCTCTCTCACTGGCTGCCGCCAGCTGTGGGTGCGGGGGTGGCGAGACAACCTGTTGAGTCAGACAATATCGCGTTTTTACTAATGCCGCATCGTCGTCCCGGCACGAGGATCGAGGGAGTGGCTCGCATTTTTGCCTCCGACTCCGGGATCATTATTATCGAGTCTCCGGGATTATTAACCCTCGGAAAAATGTACTTGTAAATCCGCGAAACAAACGTTATCTTCACGCCCGAGGGCGCAAACAGGCCGCGAGCGGAGAATCAATATTTTTTTTTTTACAGCGTTACCAATGGCGCGTATTTGCAAAAAAATATGAATTTTTATCAATCATTAAAACGCCATCTTTTTTCTGTACAAAATATCTGCTTAAATGTGTTCCGTTGCGTTAAGTGGAAAAAGTCGGATTTTTGTCTTTAAGGTTTTACAACTTTTGCCATAGAAAGAATTTAAATTTTTCACGACTGTAACGGATTTCTCAAGTTATCGAGTTCGCTGATGTTTTCGTCGACTTGACTATTATAGTTACGTGTGTACGCTCCGCGCGGCGCGTTCGTGACACAAGACACACGTACTCTCGCAAGAGATATATACTTCTATCATAAATATTTTGCTTTGGCTCGTAGCGAAGTAGCGAAGCTGTTTCCGAGAGAATTGAAATACTACTTCGTTCTCGACTTATTCCCCAAACCGAAATCGTTCGATTATCAACAGAATTCTCACGGGAATTTTATTAAAATTTACATTTTTAAACAAATAATCGAAGAAAGAGATTTATATTAACATCCAACTAAAAAGAGAAATAAGGATGCATTTAAAAGTCATGCGCTGTACGTAAAATATTTAATAATTTAAATATTCGCAAAATGTTTAACAATTAATTCAAGTTTTAATTAATTTACACTTTAAAAATATTTTACATTTAGCGCGTGGCTCTCTCTCTTTTAAATATCTTATTATTATATTTTTTACACACACACATACATAATACACATACATTTATCTGTATCGTTTCTCGAAGCGGCCCTTCACAAACGCGTCTTTTCTACTAATGCGCCGACGAACTCTTGCACGTACGTGCGTGCGTGCGTGTATGTGTGCGTGTATAAGAACGTAGAGATAAATCTTCGAAACGGTAAATCGGTCACCTACGGCAGGGTGTCTCGCTATTGAGCACTCGATCTCCGGAGCCGAATACATCGATCTATTCAGGTTCACAGGAGCATACCCCGTGACGTTCGTGAAGCAAGTACCCTTCCCAAAAAAAAGAAAGAGACAGACGACGGAGAAAGAGTGCCGACTGAAGAGAGAGTGCATCGACATCAGAGAAGTATAAGGACCAGGTGCATCCCCGGGAGCCTGGGAAGCGCAAACTACGGGCATATGAAACGCTGGCAGATGCTACCAGAGGCTCCGAAGTGAGCGGACCTTCTTCTCGGCGGTGCCGACGTACATATATGTGCACATAAGAGATGCATCCCCGAATACCGCGTCGCCGACTTTGTTTGCCGATGCGTCGGCCGCGTCGGTGCCGCTTCGCGCGGCCATCAAAATCGCAGAAAATCTTTAATAGTCACGACGCGTCGTTGGAACGCTGTTGTCGTTAACATTGCGGTTTACGTGATAAAGAAATCGAAACGAGATCGCCTGCAAGAGAGAGAAAGAGAGAGAGAGAAAGAAAGAGATTTGCTCTTTTTTACTTCGTCTCTTGTTTTGATTTCCGTCTCTCTCGCGGAGATCGAAAGTGTTGCTCGAAAATAAATGTGCCGTTTCGCATTACGTCCGGCCGTTTCGTCACGTATTACGAGAAAACGCGCTGCCTGTATTCCCCGAACTTTCTCCCCGCCGACTTTCACCTGTGGCCATTAGGAACAATCAACGACCGGACGATCTTCTTTATTATTTGCACTGTATACGTCGATGTTACGCGATCTTTCGGACTACTTTCACACCGGGTCGCTGTGGGAAAAAGAGGAAACCTCGAAACTTTTGACGGCGAGGCGTCAAATTGTTCGAGAACCCGAATCCAGCAAGTAAGATTCCGGCAATTGTTGTAATTCGATTCCTACAAATCAGATATACGGTTGTTGTTAAATTCAAAACAAAAATCGAACGCACTGGTCCGTTCGCAGTCCGATCTTGTGTTTAAAAACGTCTCGGATTTATCCTTCAGATGCCGTGCGGGCCTTTCTATTGGGTTACATATGTAATATCCGATGGATGAATTTATGACGATCTTAAATATCGGATCCCCAACTGCAAATACCGACATGTAGTTTTTTTTTTTTTTTTTTTCTATATTTCTACTTTTACTTCTCTGCGTTAAGACTCGCAGAATGTTTTAACGCGGCACTTTTTTTCTATCTTTACGCAACACTTGTCTTGTAAAAAAAAACTTTAACATTTAAACTATAATTATTAAAGATGGATGTATATTACGTAAACGTCGCATTTAATGTAAGTTTGATAAAATGCTTGTTGAATAACGTGAAACTGAGAGGAACATGTGCGCGTCGCGAGACAGCCGTTCGAAAATCTCGGAGAATTACGATGACGAATCAGACGGCGTGACTTAAAAGCGATCGGCTACTAACTTTGCCATATGGTCAACATAAGATCTCTTTTTTCTTAAATATAATACTAATTTTTTTTTTTTTTGTCATAGTTCGCTTGCCTGTCGTAAGTATAGCTACGTGCAACGTTCTTACTTTGTGTATACTTTATCTTTAAATTAATTAATTTTTAAATTAATTTTTTAGTTTTATTTTTTTGAACTCAATCACTGTATGATGAAACACAATGTTTCAAGTTAGTGATGTGTGTGTAAGATTGAATAACATTATTTAATGTTTATATAAAGTTTAAAACTACATTTTGTTATTTATTGTAATATTTATTTTTTCTTTTACGTGCAATTTTCTTTCTATGATCAAAATGTATCTTTGTTAAAATTAGAAAATTCAATTTTGTTGTGTTTATTTGTTATTTTAAAGAAACACAGAGAAATTCAAATAAATATCACACACACACACACACACATACATACGTAACGATAATCGACGACACACGTGAGCTTATCTTTCGGAAACGTTCTTTTTTCGAGATGAAACGCTATAAAAAGATTACAACGAAAGCGAATGTGTGCGCCACAGTAACACGGGCCACATTAATTCGGGCCTCTTGTGCCAGAAGTATCTCCCCGGGAACTTCCCGGGGAACCTTGATGCAGTAACTTTCATCTCGCACGACCTACCTCACGCATTTCCCCATAACTTCTTCTCGTAGCCTCCTCACTTGGTCCGTGACCCACGTAATCTGAATACCTTCGATACCACCTTTCAATATCATCTTTCGACTTCTTTTAGACAACTTATTCGTCACGGAAAAGAAATGTCGATGACACAAGCACAAATAAGATTCTCGAAGTCTCTCTTCTCGCGTTGAAACTTTAAACACTCGCGGCAATGAAAAACGCGTTTTTGTAAAATTCCATTTCTGTTACGTAATTCAAAAAATTGCCCGGCGTGTCTCCGGCGTGATTAATTTGTATTCACTGCAGAAACCGGTGGGAAGAGATAAACGAGTATTCCTAAAAGAGAAAAAAAGACGGGACGGAAGGAAGAAATGTCTGAGAAGAAACGTGAAATCGCGCGAATCTTGTAAAAGGTCGTGCTCGTTCTTATCTGGGGGGCTTATCGGCCCGACGATTTATGCCCGTCGAAGGGCTCGTTTCTCAAATTTCGTCGTGCCCTTCTTTCGCGCGCGGCGTTCCCGCGGGAGTTCACTCACATACCGATAAAGGAAACCTGCATTGTCACGTAGGGCATATATCGTCTTAACGAAAGGTCGCCGTTATAGAACAGAGAGACGAGACGAGATAAAGCCTCCCCGAGAAGAGGAAGAGCGGGCCGGAAGGCCGACGTGAGGATGCAACTCATTACGACAGCTGTTTACGCTGTGGGAAAAATCCTTCCCGTATCGGAAGCTGGGAGATGGTCTGTCCTTGAATTGCAGGTTTTGTGATTAAAAAAAAAAGCAATTTGATCAGTCGCCATTTCACAAAAGTTATTAACATGCGACTAATCACCTTAAAAGCTTTTACAAAAACTTTTAGAGCTCTCTCTTTTTTCTCTTATAAATTGTATAAAAAATTAATTAAGTTGTTCTACGAGAGAGAAATTTTATAAAAACTAAATTATATAATTTATATATAAAAATGGAGTATATGTAAAATTACTTTTATAAAATTAGTAATAAAATAGTAAAGAGAAATATCTACAAAGTAAAACAACAGTTTTTATGATTAAAATTATTAAATTATTAACGCGTTAATTTTTACAAAGTTTTTAATACTTTTTGTTGATTGACTGTTTGATTGAAAATTTAATCAGTTCAAGCTCTAAAGTAATCATCTCGAATAATTAACGCCGTAGTACAATTTTTTATACTTTTACGACGGATGTATTGACGTGTACGTGTTTACAACACAAAACACGGCGAGATAACTCGCTCGAAACGCGCGCTGCGCGCGTTAGCGTGGTCCACAGTCCTGGAGGCGAGGGTCCCACAGCCTTGGAGGAACATATGGTCCACGAGCATGAGGGCATCGTTCATTGGCCGACACGCAGACTCGTAATCTTGCTATTTATCACGAGACGCGAGAGCGCCGCGGTAATCTTCGTGCGTTAAGCCGGTCACGGTAATCGGCTGAAAAATGCCGACGATGGAGAGGTGACCGAAAGAAAGAGAGAAAAAAGAGAAAGAGAGAGAGAAGGAAAAGGAGAGGAGAAAAGAGAGAAGGAGATACTTTTTCGCCGATGCACGCATGTCAGGAAAATTGCTCCAAATATATATATAAATACGAGACCGGGTAAAAACTGCGTGACGTCTGTCGCACGAAGAAAGATAATAATAATAAAGATTTAAAAAATGGCAATTATGATAAAAAATAATTTAAGACAGCAGTAAACCAATTTATTAATTTGTTTTTGCTTCAAATAAATCGTTTATTATTATTAGATAAATAAATATATTGTGTTCGTGAATTTTATAATTCACATATGTCAACGAGTTAATTTTGAGAATAATTTTAAATTTCATCAAAGTGTATTCCACTTACAATTCTAATTTGTTTGCAAGTTTTTAAATTGGCAATAACACACAGTCACTTGAGATAATTGCAAATTACAAGAAAAAAAAATGATCGTCGTGTTTGCTCAAACACCCCTGTGTGGATTTACACTTCCCTCGCGTTGTGAGATACGTCGCTTATTACGAAGCGACTTGCGTGCTTCAAACACCGATAATTATTTAACGGCCTTGCCGCGTCGCTTAAATGTCGTAAACAGCGACACAAGTCATTAAATAAATTACTCTGTTACGCGCGTTATAATGCAAGCGTATTGTGATATACTATAGCGCACTCTTCTCTATTACTGTTATTATATTATAATTTTACTCTTCATGAATGTACTTACCGTCTGCTTGCCTTTGCTCGCTCTCTCTTTCTCTCTCTCTCTCTCGTGCGCACTGCAATTGTGTCCTCGCGGCAAATCATCATCTTTCGTTCACGTTTTTTGGTGTAACAGAAAAATGTGCAATGCATCAAAGCCGTACTTATATCAGCAACCGAGTTAATCTGCTCCGCATTTTGCTCTATTATCATATTTTGTCTTGAAAAGTTTTAATTTTTTTTCTATTTACTTATTTTCGCGTCATTAATTTTTGTATTATTGTTTATATTGTTAATTTTGTAATATTTTTTTTTATTATCGAGATATTTTCTTTGTTTGTTAATAAATTATAACAAGACACGCGCTTAAAAGTAAGAAAAAGAAAAACTAATAACGAGGAGTGAGGAGGCACTTCATAGAGAGGAGAAATCGATTGATGCCACATTTTGTTGTCGCGATTTTTGGAGATATTCATTCTTTATTTAATTAGCTAATATTCTGAAAACGTATGAACATTTGTACATGTGTTTTGTATCATGAGGTACTTGTGTATGGCGTTTGTCAAACACACAATCGGCACGTTGCATCGCGTGAAAGATGCGTTTTTTTTTCTTTTCGCGCGGGCCTGTGTATTGATCGAGATCCGCTTCTTCTCCTCCGATTTTTTACACTTCTGCTTGTTTGTCTCGTACGAGGTGGCAGTGTGTTCCTCTCGAAAGGATCATCGGTACATTACAAGAACGAACTTTTTTTTATTATTATATATTATTCACACACAACGAGCGGAGTTCGTGCAAATCCGCGATCGATTTCCGACGCTACCTACCGGTCGCACGGCATTTCGAAGTTTGAGGAAATTTTTCTTCGGGATGTGATTTGTGTTTGCGCGCGCGCGAAACGAATATGCAGGACTCGCAGTTACAATTATCGCCAGATGCGTTATTTACTTGTGTCGGACTTCTCTGAGCACTTCTTGTACGCGCGACCTTCGTCAAATAAATTTTTCAGTCGCATTTGGCGTTAAATGTATAGACGAGAAACGCGCGCAAGTGTGTGTGCGCAGTGAGTGTGCGAGCGAATTTTAATGGATCTCGATTGTCACGCTTGGGACGATATAAGGACATCGCCGAGAGAGAGATCGTTCTCGCGACGATCGCCACGCGGCGAATCATTGATCGATTCGCTTGCTCATACATGCAGAGAGAACTCTCTCGTCTGTAGAGTCTACAGTCTAGAATTTAAATATACAATATATAAGATTTTCATTTACTTATATATTTATATACCAAAAAAACGATTCCGTTCGACAACGAATTTAGAAAACATAAAAATTTTTAATTAGCTAGGAGACGCATAATACAGTACAGTGAACTACACCTAACACCACTTCTCTAACCGATTTACAAGTGTGTTTCTTATCTATCCGATACGCATATATTCCCGTTGTCATCACTCGTTCGTTATTCTTTCTCGCACTCTTTCTCTCTCTTTCTCGCAATCTTTTCCCGCTCTCTCGCTCTCCGTTCCACAAATCGCATATACATCGCATTCAATTTATTAAATATTGCTTCGTCATCAGGTAGATATTGCCTAAGTCTAACAACGATGTGGACTCGAGCGGGACCGCTCGACGAACCCCGCGATCGACCGTTAATTATTATTGCTGCGAAACAAGGAAAGGGCGATCAACGCCGCGGTTTAATCTCGCAATTAAATCGATCCGCGATCATCGATCCGGTCGTTCGGTTCCGTCGCCACGTCGCCGCGCGAGTCTCTCGATTCGTGTTTGCTTCGCCAAGTGGTTTTTTTTTTTTTTTTTTTTTACATGCGGCGTTAATTAGCAGGATATGCGTGCGCTTCCCGAGTGATTGCGAATATCTCGAAATAACGATCCTCTGCGTATTAACGATGCGAGTAATTTGTGTCCGATAGTAAAGCAAACGTGAAAAAATTGTACGCTGGTTGCACAATTTGGAAAATCACCGGTTGAGGAATTATATTCATTCCGCGTTCTCGTCGTAAATCTGCACGGAGGAGTTTGAAGATCGAACCGACATACACTATTTTTTGTACAATTAAAATATATGAAATAAAATTTTAAATCCCCAGCGTTCTCCGAGATCTCTAACGTCTTGTTGCAGTTTATTTATTACCTTACGTATAAACCGTTTGAATCTCAATTAAATTCTCTCCGATCGTTTCTCGTGAAACATTCGAGGAATCGAATTCTCTCACTGCCGCCCGAAACGATCGAATCGCGTGCGGGATCAGCGTTTTGCCTCTCCGTTCGTCCGGAGGAATTCGCGCGCGCAGGACATTCTTATCTCTTTCGTCGATTCTCCGATTATTTATTTATTTATCCTTTTTCCGCGCGCGCGCGAGTCGTCGAAGCGCGGAGCAAGCGCCCGATACCATCATCGCTATTGGCGAAGCACTCGCGAATCGAGCGATTCCTTTCGTCGAGTCCGCAACAATTTGCTAAATTACAGAATGCCCAAGGTTACGAAGTACGCGACGAGAGTCCCGGCGTGGGAGGAAGGAGGGAGGGAGAAAGGAAAGAATTACGCAGAAGGGGAACGGGATGGGTGTAATGGTACAGATCGGGAGAGTATGGGACGGCGATTCGCCGCGATCGGGATATTTCATGGAATCTCGCGCGCGGGACGCGAGCGCGCACATACGTGTTCCGCGCGTACTCTGATATTAACTAAATTGGCCAATAAAAGCGCGAGAAAAAATGCCCGTGCAAACAGTGTATAAAACTGGGAGGAATCCACGGGATTTTCGTCGAGCGTAAAAGAAGAAAAAACAAAAAAAACGCGCCGAGCCGCGTTTCGTTCCTCCGAAATTAATGAAGTTCGATCACGCGCGAACAAACATAACGTACACACTAACCTGTTCGCTACGTGTGTGTTTACATCCCGAGCTTCTCGTTCTACAATGTATTTTAATAACATAACACAAAGTAATTACAGTTACACGTACACATACATGAGGCGATAGGCGATATATTCCTACGTGTAACAATTAACTGTAGGCTGAGAAAAACGCAAGGAAAGAAGGAAACGAAAAGGAAAATAAACGTGAAAAAAATTCTTTGCTTCAAATCGAGTTTATATTTTTATTTTATAAGAGAAATAAACTATTTAAAAAAACAAAAACTAGATTTGTCTAATTTTCCCTTCATACATTTGTTTCTTCTCTAAGATATTTATTTATACAAAATCCGTACACACACAGAAATGTATAGATGCGAAAAGTTTACGCGTGAAAACGGTGAAAGAAAAAATGTGAATTTGTGATCTTTACATTCAGAGATTTGTTGCAAAATTATTGTTATTAACGTATAAAAAATTATGACTAGTACAATATATGAGAAAATCCCACAACGTCAGTGTTTAACCCCAAGATGCATAAAGAAAGAAGAATTGTTGTTCTTTGTTTTTTTTGTTTTTGTTTTTTGTTTTTTTTAACAAAGTCGTTTATTTTTTTATGTTACTTGTGCGTGCCTGTACGTTCGATTAACACATCAATCTCTACGTCTTATTCGGATGATGCGATCTTATCGGTTATAAAAATATCATTTGAACGCTTTTTTTGCCTTCAATCATCTTACTTGTATAATCCACCAAACGTATAATCGCAAGAGTTACAATACAAGCTACGCGTGTCAATCTAGAAAGTTTTTTTCAGCGTTTGTTGCCATTATTCATCGAGAAGTTATGCATCGTAGGATTAAATCAAGAATAAAATGGGCGGCGTGCATGCGAAGTTCTGAAAAGCTATTATCTCGAAAGTTAAAAAGTAGGTTGGCGAAACTTGAAAAATAAAAACTCGAAAAATCGGCACGAGCGGGAGATGAGAAACGTTTCTCGAGACTTACATCGCGTGAGTGTGTGTGTGCGACATAAATATTAATACAAAAAGTACAACTTTGCAAATTTGCGTATGTATAATCTCTGCCTACGTCTTAAAAAATTTATTTTAAAGTTAAACAAATTGTTTTTTTTTATATCTTGTGTTACAAGTATTCCACTTTTCAAATTTCGTGATGTTTTTTTTTTTTTTTTTTTCAAAACCTGACATGCTCGCAAAAAGGAACAGAAAAGATTGTTTGTTGTTGTATTTTGTAGTCGGTGTCAGTGTACAACTGTTAAAAATATTCGAACAAGTTGTGATATATCGCGCACATTCGTATCTTTACGTGACGATACATATACAGGGTGTTTCAGAACTATGGGATCAAACTTCTAGGGGTTATTCAGTGCAACAGTAGAAAACATTTGAGTATAGG
>NW_018020648.1:548699-552076 GCF_002006095.1 Pseudomyrmex gracilis
GTCTTAGGGCCGTAGTGCGGTAGTGACACTTTTCCGGACATGGGTCCCTATACTCAAATGTTTTCTACTGTTGCACTGAATAACCCCTAGAAGTTTGATCCCATAGTTCTGAAACACCCTGTATATATATATATATATGTATATTATGGCACAAGGGAAATATAAACAAGTATGTAGGGAATAACATTACGCGCTCTCTTTCTCTCACTTTTACTCTCTCTTACGAGTTATTTTTTTTATTCTCTTCAAGAAAATTTCTTATATTTCAATATACTCTTTTCGAGAAAATGCCCGTGAAATTAGAATCACATTTTTTAGAGCAAGTTATAAACCTTAGTGATATTAGTGATATATTGAAGAACATATTTACATGCATATCCTATAAGTATGTTTATTTTTAAGGATATAAATGTATCTCGGAATACAATCTTCTTGAAAAATATTCAGCATAAACAATTTTAGTATATATTGTTTATATCTTCAACAATTTATTTTTTTTCTTCACCTGCGATCTACCTCTAATCTATCTGTAAACTGGACAGTTGAAAATTCTGTCGGGAGTATTGTGGGAAAGCTAGAAATTTGTTTTTTCAAAGATGTGAATTATTTCAACTCTCCCTTTCACTTTCTCTTTCTCTCTCTTTTTTTTCTTTGATAAAAAAAAGTATATGATCGTTTACATGTAATGTGGGAGAAGCGGCTGCAGCTACCATGTCACAGTACACGAAACAATTTTGTATGTTCGATGCTTTTCTATTTCTCTAAAATACACTGTATTTTGATATTTCAAGAAAACTGCATTCTCTTTCTTCATTCGCTTTATCTATAATTAATTTATCATACACGTATGCGACAGATATATCGTATGAGTATTTAGAAATCAAATACGTAAAATAATTTGCGCAGAGAAATTTATGCAATACATTTGAATAAAACAAAATTTAAAACAAAACTAAAATAGCGTGATTACTAATTATATTAAAAAACTAAGATATTTTTATTCTAAATTGTTATGCATGTATTTTTTCTTAGAGAACGATTTTTTGTCTGTGTGCAACATATACACGTGTGTACGTTAACGTTTTTATAACACGTGGAATGTAACAGGATATTTAGCATTTTGTCTTATCGTTTGCTCGTAAAATACTACTGCATAATAACTGCTTATCAGTAATAATAATAATAATAACAATAAATGATTAACGTTTTTATTATAACAAATTAAAATTGTGTAAAACTCAACTCTTCTTCCTGCTTTAAAAATTATTATAACTATCAAAAATGATGTAAAAAGTATTAAAACTGCAAAAAAATTTTTCTAAAACCTTGTACATTTACTAACTTGTCCGAGCAGTAGTCTTTGCTGACGATGCGCTCGAACATTTTGTGAAATATCGTGATATGTGTTTAGAAATACAAAATCAAAGCGCGCATGTTTTCTTTTTACTTCTCTATGTCTTAAAACCACGCATTCGCTTACAATTATTCGTAATAACACCGAGCGCATCGTCTGATATGTTTCTAAAATCCATACGTCGGTTTTTTTCTTAAACTTTTGTATTCATATCGTATCAGATTTTACATCATTTTGAATATTCCATTATTAAGCTGATCAGATCAGCGAGCGATTCGCCGCGAGGAAAATGTTTCAAAGAGACGAGTTTACGTTGTGAAATGTTTCATTTTTCCACTACGTTTATTATGTTTTCATACAAACAAAAAGCAATGTGTGTTCCGCGCGAAGCGCGAAGAAATACGCTTCAACATAACGTTTATCTCAAAGAAAAAACCAAACCGTCTCCAAAAGAAAGGAACTGTTCCTTGCCCTCTTGTAAAATTATAATTTTACGCAAGACCTCCAAATCGAAAAACGCCAATCCAACTGCAGTGGAAGTAACGTCGTTTTTGCCCCCGCTTGGACACGCGCTTTTTATCTTTTAGTTTATTTTTACATAATATTACTATTATTATTATTATTATTGCATTGGCTTTTTCATCTTTTCTTTTTCTCCATTCATTAATCGTTTTTTTTCTTTTTTTTTTTTTTTAATTCCTGAACTCTGAGGTAGTCTGTTCCGGGTATGACATTACATAGTAAAAATGGCAAAAATTACTATATATTATTTACCATGTTACCGTATGATATTACGATACTGATATTACTACGTTGATATTATGTAATACGTGTGTAATACAATATAAATACGCGCTTAATGTAACAAACAAAAACGTAGTCTACGCAGGACTGTGTTGCGTCTTCGCGCACGCAGTCTTAACGGGCGTCTTTTAACACGCGAAGTTACACCAAGGTAATGTATTTCATTGTCGTAAAGGTTATCATTGGCACAACCTTACATGCGCAGAGACATTTACATCGCCAACCGAATGTTGTGTGTGCAAACGTGTCCTGTCACGTGTGCGTTACATGCGCGCGTGCGCTTGTGTAACATACGTTTTATACAAAATATTTCTAAATCGGCGTCACGTGGCGTGACGCTTGGCACCAAAATCATTTGGAACAACAATATTGTTATTTGAAGGCGTCTTTGCTGAAGCATCAACCGATGCGATGAAAATAATTTTCATATTCTCTCAAAAAGAAAACTTGCTGATTTTTTCTCATTTTTTTTCACTCCGAAATAAGAATCGTATGTAAAAATTTCATCTCAAGTGTTTAACCAAATCGACAATTTGTGACTGCCAGATTAGAAATACTCTGTAATACTCACATTGTTGCGATTTTTGCACTTGAGAGCTTGTTAGTATATTAAAACTTAATGCTAACTCAAAGAAAAGGTACGTTGATGCTGAAAAAATAAAATTATGGAATAGCTATATAAAAAATTTGATCATGCAAACAATAAAAAAAAATCACTTCTCTTTTATAGTTAATGAGTGTTTTAAAATTATATTACAATGTATATACCGTTCCATTAATGCCTACTCGTGTATTCAAAAAGTTGCATACTTTTATAATATTATATTCATAATATTAATAATACCATGATAATACCTTCATAATATTAAAATATTATTGTGCACGTAAATAGGCATTAATGGAAACTAATATATGTATATGTGTATATGTATGTATATATATATATATGTATGTATATATATATATACATATACATATACACATATATATATACATATATATACATATGTATATATGACGTAAACTATACATCACACAACTATATTATAAACAGTTCGTATTCCCGAGTCGAAATTTTGATGCTACTTTCAAACTTTTGAAGATACTTTGAACCTATTTAACTGACCAATATACTTATTTAAACCTACTTTGACACTTATATTCATTTACTCCTCTTTTGAACCTTTAATTCTATAAATTTTACGTTACTCCTATTTTG